>NW_027331648.1:0-300000 GCF_022965805.1 Primulina eburnea | reverse complement strand
TCTTTCCGGTCCGCTACCCAATAAGTCAGTGTTTTTCTGTTGAATTTGCTATTTAAATACATTCCACCCAAGTACCAACCTTCCCTCTTTTATTAATACTAGCTATTCTGCACATACGGTGCGTGTGTGTACAATTTTTTTTTTATAATTATTTATGGACTAAAATGAAATTTGACAAATTATCGAGGTACTAAAGTGCTATTTGAATAATTGTAATAAAAAAAATAAAAACAAAAATGTTTTTTGATTAAAAAAAAACAAAAATGTAATTTTGATATCAAATAGGGGCAAAATAGGGAAACCAAAAAACAGACCAAAAACAATAAAAACAGTTATTCTAATATGCTTAAACTTAATAAATAGTAAAAGATTAATTTATCAACACACACGTTAAGTATTTGATTTATATTTTAATTTTTATTAAAATATAATTATAAAAAATAATGAAAGACTATGCTGTAATTTTGATATCTGAATTAAAAAATAAATAAAAAAATAAAAATAAGAAATGAACCTAAAACTTTAAATTTAAGAAACAAAGACTCTATCCGTTAAGTTACATGTGATTTGAATTAAAATTTCAACACTTTGTTTTATTAAAACAATGACATAAAAAATTAGTTACTTTAAAAATCTCACGTTTAATAAGATGGTATTGATATATTGCCGCCCAATTTACAGAAAATTATGCATGTAAACGGATGAAAAATTAAATTTAAAATAATACAAATTTAATATTATGAACGTAAAACAAAGAATTTGTTTTAACTGTACTCTTTTACAAAAATTAATGGTAAAAACATATGTTAGACAGTCTCACGGATCGTATTTTGTGAGACAGATATCTTATTTGAGTCAACCATGAAAAAATATTACTTTTTATGTTAAGAGTATTACTTTTCATTTTGAATATCAATAAGGTTGACATGCATCACAGATAAAGATTCGTGAGACCGTCTCACAAGAGACCTACTCAAAATTTATATATTCTAATCAAAGTATTGATTGACACACTCGATTATGTCATACATATTTCATATATTGATATTATATCAATATTCCAGATGAAAATTTAAAAATAAAATAATTTAATGTGTTATAACTTCTTTTTTTGAGGTTTTCTATAGCTAAATTTTGATTATTTATATCAGATTGAACTTGCATGAATGCTTCCAACATGGAAAGTGCTAGGAAGTTTCTGATATATCTATATTATCATTTCAACATCCAAAAAACAATTGCTAAAATTGTTCAATGGAGTGGTACAATAAAAAAACAAACAACGTGGAAAATATGTATTAAAACAACATTCAAAATTAATTTGTAGCAAAAAAATTACGACTTGGCTTGCGTCTGGTGTCACTTGAGATACCCATAATGCCCTTCCAAATTTATTTTTTATTATTTGATTTCCTTCTATCTGGTTAGGTCATCCTTAGCCACAAAATCTATTTTGATACAAATTTTACACTAAAATAGTGTGATTTCTGAATCAAATACAATATCCATTTTTAACTCATTTAATTGAAATCTTACACAAAAAAAATATTATCGAAATATATCTTTTATTTTACATATATTAATTATTCTATTTTATTTAATCTATGTTTAATTATGAATAATATATATATATATATATATATATATATATATTAATTTATTGTATTTGAATTATACGTTTCAAGTTACATATATATTTCAATGATGTGTTTCAATTTAGTTATGAATTTTATTGTTATATTAATTTTTTGTATTTGTATTTAAGTATATGATTTATAATCAATAAATCAAATTATTCTATAATTATTAATAATTAACATAAATAAAGTAATTAATATTTAAAAAATCAATAATTTTCTCAGCACCAAATTGCACTATTTTATTGGATGGCGATTTCTTGCACCAAGTGCAAGATTGGAGATGGCTTCAAGGATAGTTTCTTTTCCCCACCTTAAACTATGACATATACCCGTTCACCCCATATTTGCTTAATTACCTCTTATGTCATTGATTCTTTCATTTCACCCCTATTCTTTTAATTATCAATTATTTATATATTTTTTTATTTTTTAAATCAACATAATCAATAGTATATTTTTAATAGAATTTGCAATTAAGATTTTACCTGCCAGCACTGAGACTTTTAAGTGTCTATAATATAATAATCTTTATAGAAAGATGACAGAATCGATAGAGATTTATCGCATAGAATGTAAAAATATAGAGTGAGTCTCATGTGAGACTCACGGGTCATAATCTGTGAGACGGGTTAACCCTACCCATATTCACAATAATAAGTAATACACTTAGCATAAAAAGTAATATTTTTTCATGGATGACCCAAATAAGATATTCGTCTCACAAATACGACCCGTGAGACCATCTCACACAAGTTTTGGCAAAAAATATATCTGGTATTCTGTGTGGTCGTAATGTACTCCTAAAACTCCACGGCAAGTTTTACATAACAGTGGTTAGGTATATATGCTAATGTTGGGTAGTAAAGTTGTTAAATGAACAAAATGTTAGAATTGTAGAAGATGGAAGTACATACATCAATATTGGATAATCCAATAAACGAATCTAGCTATTAGGAAAAAAGTGTAAGTTCAGCTTATCGGGAAATAAATTGAGGGAGACATGTCTGAAATTGTATGCACAAAGATAACCAAAAAGGCTTGAGTTAAGAGATGAGAAACCACGACTAGTACAAAAGAGGGATGTCAAAAACAGACTTGGATACAAATTATTAATGTGACACCTCAAATCTACCCCAAAAGTTTTGAGGTGTTTAGTCAAAATATAATTGATTCATATAATAATAATAATAAATAAATAATTAAATAAATAGATAGATAAAATTATTAGTGTAACCAAAGATTTTGATACATATAAATAATTTATCATATCCATTAATCTACTTAATGTCTAAAAATGTTTGTCATGAAATAAATAAAAATAATTCTAAATAATAATATTAATGTAAAGAAATGAATTATATCTCCTACAAATAAAAGTTAATAAATTGAACACTACAAAATATTAAAAAAAATACTTCTAAATCATAGCAATAATTTAATTACATGAATTTTATTATCCTGCAACTATAATTTAATGAATTTATATTTAAAACCACAATATAATTTTTTTTTAAATAACATGATTTTAATAAATAAATAAATATATTTTATAATTTAAGAGAATTTTATATAGATTAAAAAAATTCAATATATATATATATATATATAATATAATATATAATAAATAATTTGATTTAATTTTAATAAAAATGATAGGTGTCAAATTTGTGCAAACAAGTGTCAAAACTTAACAAAATATATATATATATATATATAATATAATATATAATAAATAATTTGATTTAATTTTAATAAAAATGATAGGTGTCAAATTTGTGCAAACAAGTGTCAAAACTTAACAAAATAAGTTAAGATAAAATGTCCAAGCTTAATGTTTTCTTCTCTATTATAGATACACTCATTTTGAGGTTTTTCAATCAGAAATTTTTTCTTGAA
Organism: Primulina eburnea; assembly: GCF_022965805.1. Classification (NCBI taxonomy): domain Eukaryota; kingdom Viridiplantae; phylum Streptophyta; class Magnoliopsida; order Lamiales; family Gesneriaceae; genus Primulina; species Primulina eburnea. The sequence continues at coordinate 296,464 of NW_027331648.1, read as the reverse complement.
ATTCGTTGGTTTTAGAGAAGAAAAATCGGAGAAGAAATTAAGTAAAGAAAATGGGCAAAATAGAGAAAAATATCAAAACATATCCAAAAATCTCCAAATTTTTACACAACCATCATTTCTTACCCAGAAATTATCATGTGATGGAGGTGTAAGTCACGATCAAAATCATCCCAAAAAATCCGAATTCGCGAAGAACAGTTTCTGAAAACTTTCCAGAAAATTCTTTACGAAGTAGCTATTTTTAACTTATTTTTCTCCCCCTTCTTGAACGCATTTCATTTCGATTTTAAATAAAAAGTGTTCAAAATATTATATATTTTAAATATGAGCATGCTGATCATCCTAACCGTCGACAGAAGAGCTGGTTTTGGTCGTCCGAAATAAGCTTGACAGTCATTCTTATTTTTCCAAATTTGCATTTGTTACTTTCTGAATTTTGAAAAGTGTTCAACATAAAAGTTTTAGGAAACTATAAGATGCATTTCTTGTAAAATTCTGATCATGTGTGGCGGCTGGAGCTCTGTCACGTGCTGGAAACACGACACGTGTGATACATGCGTCTGATTCTGCACTATTTTTAGGCATTTCCAGAAAGTTTGATGATTTTTGGACATGTACTTTAATTGTTATAAATTTTTAAATTGTTAACCAAATCCCACATCTCATATCCAATCATATGGGGCCATAAATGTCTATGTTTTACGGGTCATATAATACCAACATAGCAATTGTGTTCACAAACCCCAGAATCCAATCCAATCATATCAAGGTATCCAAGGATCATAGCTCAACGTGCATGTCATGTATCGATGTATGCATAAAATGATGTGTGTTAACAAAACATTTATTTTATACACCGATATCTCAATCTCAATGTCATGTATGCCACATCAAATCAACAAATAGGCATATAGACACATATTCTCATCCCATTCAATCAAATCAATCCAACATATATCATATAATACAGATACCTGTCGTATGTTACCCGGTCGCAACATACCTCAATTCTTTGTTTCCCGTTGATGTAGCCTGAAGATATTGATATTACACTTTATCTACATCAATAACATACTCATTCTAATCAATAACATGGTCCAAAATCATTAATATGAGTTTCAAATATCATTTGAAACTTCAAAAATTCATATCAAATCAAAATCATATCATAATTCAATTCCGACTTTGAATATAAGTTTCTTGTCGGTTATTCTACTACATATAAGAAATTCAACTTCAAATACATGCTATTCCAGCACTTTGATATTTAGAGCTGCTGGAACTAGAAGAAAATTACCTCAGTCAGAAACCCTCGACGCGACGATCACAAATATATAATTTGTTTCGCGTTTAGACAGCGTTTCGAAGTCGATTCGGACGAAAGAAAATCGAATTCCCTCGTATTCTCTCGAACTCTCGGTAAATGAAATGAAGAAAGGAGGAAAGAAAAATCCATTCTTATCCTCATCTCACTCGCGCTCGGGCGGTAGAATTCTCGCGCCCGAGCGCGAGACACTCTGCCCCCGAATTTTGCTTGTACCGCGCTCGGGCGGTCACAGATTACCGCTCGGGCGCGGCATGTTGTTTGCGAACATCGTTCTACATATCCTGGCGCTCGGGCGGTTATTTTCTACCGCCCGGGCGCCACATGTTCTATACAATTATTGATTTTGTATTATATTGGAGTCCAGCTCCTCCACTCGAGCTCTTACAACGTCAAGTCATATTCAATATTCATTTTCTCAATTCATTGTCACGATATACATCAAATACATAATTACATGACAATTTCATCAATTATCGATAATCACGCAGGATTTTCGATAATACGATACACGGTCCTTACATTTCTCTCCCTATTAAAAGATTTCGTCCTCGAAATCTCAAACATTTCTATATACACAACATTGGAAAACATATATATGTCACCAGTTATAGTACATATCAAAACTAAAATCAGTAAATGGATCATTATACATTGAATACAGTGGAGCAGGTGGAATAACATCAAACAAGTGCGGATATGATTCTCGCATCTTGCTTTCCAATTCCCACGTTGACTCCTCCACCCCATGTCGTGTCCATTGTACTCGAACCAACGGAATCGATTTGTTTCTCAATATCTTTTCTTTTCGATCCATAATGCGAACAGGTTGTTCAGCATAGGAAAGAGAAGGATCCAGTTCAACATCATTAGGTGCAAGCACATGTGATGGATCTGGTTCATTTTTCCTCAACATAGAAACATGAAACACATCGTGAATGGCAGATAAAGCTGGTGGCAATGCCAATCGATACGCAAGATCACCAACTCGATCAAGAATCTCGTATGGACCAACATATCGAGGAGATAACTTCCCTCGTATGCCGAATCGAACAGTGCCTCTAAAGGGAGATATTTTCAAGAACACTCTGTCACCTTTCTGGAATTCCAAGGGTCGTCTTCGTTTGTTCGCATAACTCGTTTGACGATCCTGAGCAGCTTTCATCCGCTGCCGAATTAACTGAACCTTATCGTTCATTTCCTGTATCATTTCAGGTCCAGTCAATTGTTTCTCACCAATTTCATCCCAGAATAACGGTGATCTACATCGTCTCCTATATAGAGCTTCAAACGGTGCCATACCGATACTCGTCTGAAAGCTATTATTATAAGAAAATTCAACCAAGGGTAAGGCATCTTGCCATCCCATTCTGAAGTCCATCACAATCGAACGCAACATATCCTCTAAAGTCTGAATCGTACACTCAGTTTAGCCATCAGTTTGAGGATGATAAGCAGTACTCATAGCCAAACGCGTACCCATTGCTTCCTGAAAACTACCCCATAATTTAGAAGCAAACCTGGGATCACAGTCAGATACAATCGAGACTGGCACACCGTGCAGTCTCACAACATTCTCAATGTATAAACGGGTCATTCTCTTATAAGGATAAGTCTGCTCATACGGAATAAAATACGCAGATTTCGAAAGCCGATCAATAATGACCCAAATAGCATCACAGCCTTTGGGCGAACGGGGTAAATGAGTCACAAAATCCATGGCAATATGTTCCCAATTCCATTTCGGGATTTCAAGACTATGGAGCAATCCTCCCGGTTTCATTCTTTCGGCTTTCACTTGCTGGCAGACAAGACATTTAGAAATAAACTCAGCAATGTCCTTCTTCATACGTTTCCACCAGAATTGTGGTCTCAATGTCAAATACATCTTTCGACCTCCAGGGTGAATACTGTATTTGCTACAATGTGCTTCTCGAAGAAGGGCAGAATTCAAATCAGAATCATCAGGAACTACCAGCTGACCATTAATTCGTAAAGAACCATCAGAAGAAATCTGAAATCCAGACTGATGTCCTACAGATACAAGTTCTTTCGACTTTTGAATCTGAGCATCGCTTCGTTGGGCCTTTCGAATTTTAGATATAAAATTCGGCTCAATTTGCAATGCTGAGACAGTGACAGAATTCCAATTCGAGTGAAAAGTCCAGCCAGAAGTACATATATCTTCGTGTACTTTGGCGACATTGACAGAAGCTAACACAGAATCATGAACTTTACGGCTCAGGGCATCCGCAGTAACATTCATCGATCTAGGGTGATATTGAATCTCACAATCAAAATCCTTCAGGAGATCCATCCACCTGCGTTGCCTCATATTCAGATCAGATTGAGAAAAGAGGTATTTCAGACTTTTATGGTCCGAATAAATAACAAACTTTTCTCCGTACAAGTAATGGCGCCAAATCTTCAAGGCAAACACAATGGCAGCCAATTCGAGATCATGAACAGGATAACGTGTTTCATGATATTTCAATTGATGAGACGCATAAGCAACCACTTTGCCATGTTGCATCAGAACACAGCCCAAACCTTTGCCAGACGCATCTGTACACACCACAAATCCTCCGGTACCCGAGGGAATAGTAAGTACAGGTGCTGTGGTCAATCTCGTCTTCAATTCAAGAAAACTAGCTTCACATTCATCTGACCAAATAAATCGCCGATTCTTCTGTGTCAGTTGAGTAATAGGTTTAGCTATCTTCGAAAACCCTTCAATAAAGCGACGATAATATACAGCTAAACCCATGAAGCTACGGATCTCAGGAACATTCGTAGGACTTGGCCAATTCAATACAGCTTCGACCTTCGCAGGATCAACAGATATGCCATGTCTCGAAATGACGTGGCCCAAAAATATCACTTTGTCCATCCAGAATTCACATTTGGACAATTTAGCATATAAGTGACTAGTACGAAGAGTTTGAAGTACCAGTCTCAGATGTTCAGCGTACTCCTTTTTCGGTTTCGAATAGACAAGAATATCATCGATAAAAACAATAACGAATCGGTCAAGATAATCTCGAAAGACCCGATTCATTAAATCCATAAAAATAGCAGGAGCATTCGTATGACCAAAAGGCATAACCAAGAATTCATAATGACCATACCTCGTACGAAAAGCATTTTGGGCACATCTTCGTCTCGAACTCGTACTTGATGATACCCAGAACGAATATCAATCTTCAAGTATACAGAATTACCCTGAAGCTGATCAAATAAATCATCAATACGAGGAAGTGGGTACTTATTTTTCACAGTAGCCCGATTCAACTGCCTATAATCGATACACATTCGCATAGTACCATCTTTCTTTCGAACAAATAAAACTGGAGCTCCCCAAGGTGATACACTCGGTCGAATATATCCCTTATCGAGAAGATCCTGTAATTGTTCTTTCAGTTCTTTCAATTCCAGGAGTGCCATGCGATAAGGAGCTTTAGAAATAGGCGCAGTCCCCGGCACAAGATCAATACTAAACTCAACTTCTCGATGAGGAGGAAAATCAGGAATCTCATCGGGAAATACATCCGGGAATTCTTTCGCAACTGGAATCTCAGATAAAGAAGACTTCTTATTCGAAATATCAATAGCGTAGATAATATAACCTTCATCTCCGTTTGTCAACAATCGGGACATTTCCAAGGAAGATACCAATGGAATTTTGGCTTGAGAACCCTTACCATAAAAATTCCACTTGGGTCCATCAATCGGTCGAAATCGAACCACTCCATGACCACAATCAACAGTAGCTCGATTTGTCGTCAAAATATCCATGCCAACAATAAAATCAAATTCGTGCATTGGGAGGACAATCAAATTCAGAAATACCACATTATCCTCATATATCAATACACAATTATGCACAACTTTCTCAGACAAAATAATCTTCCCTGCTGGCGTGGCTATCGACAAAGTATCATACAACGAGGTACACTCGATATCGTGGGATGCAACAAATGCATGAGATATGAATGAATTATATGCTCCTGTATCAAATAAAACACGTGCAGGATAATCACAAAGCGTACAAATACCTGCAATCACGCCACCAGGAGCTTCTCTCGCCTGATCCTCAGTCATGGCGTACACTCTCACTTGGGGAGGAACTTGGGCACTCTGACCACCCGGTCCTCGATTTCGTGGGACACTTGACTGCTGAAAAGATGGAACATGAACAGCAGGTTTCGTCATACCAGGGCCACCTCTAAATCCTAGCTGGGGTTGAGCGGAAGTCGTACCCCTGTTCGGACATACCCGAGAGAAATGGCCTTCCTGCCCACACTGATAACAAGTACCAAACATACCTCGACACTGTTCGATAGTATGTTTGCCTCCACAATGGCTACAGTAGGGAGAAATCACATGTCTCTCTTGCCGTGATCCACTAGAACTCGAAGAAGACAAAGAAACATAACCAGTCTTCTTAAACTTCTTGCCTCTCAGCCTCAAAGTAGGCTGCTGAGCTGACACTGGTGGTGAAGGAGTATACTGTGGACCTCCTCTCCTAAGTCCAGTCTCGGCTGCCTTGGATCGTTCAACTGCCTCTGCGTAGCTGGTAGGCAATCCAGAAACAACATATGTATATAAAGTAGGATGTAAACCATTTACAAACCTGTTATATTTTGCCCTCGCATTCCCAGCTACGTGAGGTGCATAATTCAGTAAAGTAGAAAATTTCGAAGCATATTCTGCAACAGACATCGTTCCCTGCTGCAGATTATTAAACTCATTCTCCTGTGCAGTATAATAAGAAGGAGGAGAATACTGCTCCAAAAACTGAGCCTTGAAGACATCCCATGTGACTTCAATCCCAGCTTATTTCAGTCCAATCTCAGCGGCTTCCCACCAAGATTTAGCTCGGTCCTTCAACTGATAAAGAGCAAGTTTCAGTCTCCGAGCCTTGGAATACTCAACAATATTAAACAAGTGCTCAATATCCTTCAATCAGGCCTTAGCTCTTTCTGCACTCTCAGTGCCAAAGATCCTCGGTGGTTTCAGATCCTGGAATCGAGCCATCACAACATCCATGGACAATCCTTCAAATTGTCCAACAATCCTCTCAGTACTGCTACTCGCAGTTTCATTTGTGTGATTAATCTACAAATCAAAAGATGAATATTACAATTCCATATCAATATCACATCATCATCATCTCATGTCATCAATCTCATCAAATACTTACTCATTTCAAATCAAATAAGAGCAAGTAATACAAATAATTCAAACACAAACGCACAATTCATTTGTGCCTATTTACGTGTATACAAGACTCAATCGAGCATTCCCAGCTATGCTTTGAGACCATCTAGTGTGGGGCCCTTAGCTCCTAATTGTTATTACAATGCACTTTGATTAGGGTTAAATAATCACAGCGGAAAACGGGTTTAAAAATTCTTTACGATGAGCCCAAATCATCTTATTTAAATACTAAAAATAGTATTCTATCTCACATCATAAACATGTCCACACGTAATCAAAACCAATCATATACAAACAACTCATATCCTCGGGACATGCCCCGGTATATAGATACATATACATATATACTGGGAACAAAATATAAAACCTCAACTCAACAGTGGCTCCCTCCAGAAGTACCCTCTCCGGTCTCCTGATATCCTGGAGTACCTGCCATTGTCCACACACAAAGACAACAACAGCCCCCCTTGGGGGTGAGCAAAGCTCCGTATGGAACAACCATCATATATACCACAGATATCTAAACAATGATATATGGTATGCAATGCATGTATGTCGTGAGGTATCAGGTCAAATGCCCATCCACTGAGCACATGTCAGAATCAAACGAATCGCTATCAAATCAACGCTCGAGCTGGCACACCGGCCAATATGGGAATACACGTATGATAGCGTCGGCAAAGCGCCATCAAATCCCACATCTCATATCCAATCATATGGGGCCACAAATGTCTATGTTTTACGGGTCATATAATACCAACATAGCAATTGTGTTCACAAACCCCGGAATCCAATCCAATCATATCAAGGTATCCAAGGATCCTAGCTCAACGTGTATGTCATGTATCGATGTATGCATAAAATGATGTGTGTTAACAAAACATTTATTTTATACATCGATATCTCAATCTCAATGTCATGTATGCCACATCAAATCAACAAATAGGCATATAGACACATATTCTCGTCCCAATCAATCCAACATATATCATATAATACAGATACCTGTCGTATGTTACCCGGTCGTAACATACCTCAATTCTTCGTTTCCCGTTGATGTAGCCTGAAGATATTGATATTACACTTTATCTACATCAATAACATACTCAATCTAATCAATAACATGGTCCAAAATCATTAATATGATTTTCAAATATCATTTGAAACTTCAAAAATTCATATCAAATCAAAATCATATCATAATTCAATTCCGACTTTGAATATAAGTTTCTTGTCGGTTATTCTACTACATATAAGAAATTCAACTTCAAATACATGCTATTCCAGCATTTTGATATTTAGAGCTGCTGGAACTAGAAGAAAATTACCTCAGTGAGAAACCCTCGACGCGACGATCACAAATATATAATTTGTTTCGCGTTTAGACAGCGTTTCAAGGTCGATTCGGACGAAAGAAAATCGAATTCCCTCGTATTCTCTCGAACCCTCGGTAAGTGAAATGAAGAAAGGAGGAAAGAGAAATCCATTCTTATCCTCATCTCACTCGCGCTCGAGCGGTAGAATTCTCGCGCCCGAGCGCGAGACACTCTGCCCCCGAATTTTGCTTGTACCGCGCTCGGGCGGTCACTGATTACCGCTCGGGCGCATCATGTTGTTTGCGAACATCGTTCTACATATCCTGGCGCTCGGGCGGTTATTTTCTACCGCCCGGGCGCCACATGTTCTGTACAATTATTGACTTTTGTACTATATTGGAGTCCGGCTCCTCCACTCAAGCTCTTACAACGTCAAGTCATATTCAATATTCATTTTCTCAATTCATTGTCACGATATACATCAAATACATAATTACATGACGATTTCATTAATTATCGATAATCATGCAGGGTTTTCGATAATACGATACACGGTCCTTACAATACTACTATTACCTGACAGAAAGAACATGTCTCTTTCAGTCGTCGCACTTATCATTAAATGATCATTTAATGCTCTTTTTGCTTTTGTGATTTTAAGCTCTTGTTTTTCATAAAACTATACGCTATGTCCTAAATAGGCAACTTTCTTTTATTTAGAGTTGGTATGATACCGTGTAATCATTCTAAATTGGGCAAATGTTGAACGACTTGAATTTTAGTATCTTATAGAAATAACTCATTTATGACCGGTGATATGTCGGTTAGTTTGACAGATGATAGCTTACAGTTGGAGTTCAGACATTATGCAACTTGACTCTTGCCAAAACTGCTCGAGCTTCTGATTCTTTTGTCTGAACGGCTTGAACTGATCAAGTAGTCTGAAAACTTGAAAATACAAGTAAAATAGATGTTGAACCTGAACATCTTGATATTTTCATTTTGTCAATCATCAAAACTTATAAATATTCCAACAAAATCCTTGTAGCCTTCCTTACTAAGTGGATAAAGACTAGTATGTTGTGCAACTACAATATTAAAATATCATAATTGAAAAAATTGTTGTGTTCCACATTTATAATTTTGTTGACTGATTGAGTATATGTTGATTATATTATGAAGCGATTCATTTATATTTGTTTAAGCTTACTTATTTATTATATATTTTACCACCTTAGAGCATGCTCAATGTGGTGTTAAATGGGCATTATAACGTCTTCTCTCTCTTGTGAGTGTGCATTAAAAGAATGAACGCCTATCTCTCTCTTCTTCTTTTTTTTAATTTTTTTAGGTTTCTTTTGGATTTTTTATTTTTTAAAAACTTTTTTAAATGAATCATTTTTTTGGATTTTTATTTTTATGTTTTTTAACTTTTTAATTATATTGTAATTTTAAATAAATCGTGTTCATATCTTGTTTAAATAATTCTTCAGTCGTTGTATTTCTTTCGAACATCTATTTTAATTGAATAAAAATATTTAAATAACAATTTTTTTAAAAACTAATAAAATTATTTTATTAAAAAGTAAGATTATCTTTAAAAATTAGAATAATAATGATTTAAATATTGTAAAACATATTTATTTAATATTAAAATTTTTAAAATGATTGAGTGGACAATGATACCCATAAATAATGAGTTTTAATGTTAAAAGGAATTTGAGTGAAAGAAATATGTTCTTATAATAAGTATGTTGCAGTGGACTGCACGATTTTTGATGAGTTAGTGGGTGTTATAACAACCCACTATTACGGATGTCCTTAGGTCATATTTGGAACCTAACAAATTTATCAGAAGATAAAAGCATAAACTTAATAATTTTCCAATATTTCATTAATTTTCACAACGTCACTTAAATTTGATAAAGTAAATTATCAAATATATTGTATATTTGTTTTTTTAAGATATGTTTTTTTTAGGGAAAATTAGAATTATTCATTAGATAAGTCGAATGTATCTATATTCATCAATCAAGATGGGAATAAACCTTCAACCCAAAACAAAAGTGAAGGGCGATACAATGTAAAATTCCCTAGACAATGAGCTATCTTGTTCGCTTTCTAACAGCATAACCAATACACATAAATCTACAAGAATCAATAAGATCCAAGATGTTCTTAACAAGAAGTCCTTGAGGGTTAAGATTTTCCCGTTAAGATGTCAATTCTTGCACGACATTAGCAGAATCTGAGAACACCCGCACGTTGCTAAAATCACCCTTTGACGCCGGCAAAAAGCCATAATGGATAGCGATGAGTTCTGCAACAACCACGGATCCAGGATGACGAATACCCCTAGCTGAGGCAGCACAAACATTACCATGGTGATCAGGAATCATTGCGCCCTTTGTAATTATCGAGTTGTTCCTAGAAACCCACGTGAACATCGAGTCGAAAGTGCTCCAATGGTGGTTTCGTCAACTTTCTCTCCCTAACGAGATGATCAACCATTGGCGTATCAAGACATGCGCTCCAAGAATTTTGAAATTCATCAAGATAAGAAGAAATTAAACCAGTTTACCTCAATAGCTTGGTTGTGAAGTTGGAGATTGTGTTTCATTCTACACAGCTTTTTCCAAGTTGCCCAGACTTGCGTAAAAAACTTCTCAAATTCAGATTTCGAAACCTGATCCTTCAAGGATAGAACACAGAGGATAAATGGCATCTTCTTACTATTCTTCAAACATGTCCAGAACATAGTACATTTCCATGCATCTCGCACTTTAGGACAAAAGATAAGACGATGGCTAGTTGTGGCATTTGGCGCACCACAAAAGAAGCAACGTCCATTCACGTGAAAGTGATGTCTATGTAGATTATTTCAGTAGGTAAGAAATCGTTGCTCTCTCGCCAAAAAAATATACGAAACTTTCTGGGGAATTTGGAGTGCCCATATCATCCTCCAATAAGCCACCAAAGAATAAGCAGATTATGATTCAGGAGGCTCAAAACACCAAATCTCAAGAAGATAACTAGATTTCACCGAGTATTGATCTTTAATTTCCCATTTCCATAATCGAAACGTCTTCCGAAATTCGCCTCCTTGATGGAATATCAAGGATGCATTATGTTAGAGTAGATGTTTTGCAAGCTAACTGTTGGCTAGGGATTTTATTGACTCACTTGTAATAAAAAATCTTTATTTTAATATAATTCATTATTTCATGGTTTGTTATTTCTTTATCTGTATACCTATGTGAACAACATAGATAAAGACCTTGATTATACTTTAATACAAATGAATCGTAATTCGATGTTGAAGCTCATTTGTAAACACTGTATGATCTAAATTCGTTCCTAGTCGATTCAGCCGCCTAAAACATGGATAAAGGTCGCTTAAGCTCGAGACTAGCATCTGTGATGTTGTGTACCTCGTTTCTTGGTAAGGGCATAGAGATGTCCAAACATTCAGATGAGTAGTCATGTGTTGATTATACCGAACAACCTTAATTCGGACTTTCCAAGTGGTTATCATTCATCAAGAAGATAAGTCTGTGGTTATGATTGTACACCACTAGTCCTTACGACCCGGGACAACACTGAGGCTCTATATGCTAGGGTTGTGCTTTGACTCGTTTATCGGCTCCAGGAGAGTCATCAGGTGGCGACATTGAGTACAATTGCGACACATGTATGAGCCAGTGCATTGTAGTCGGGAATTCACCGGTCACCCACGGGTGCGGATTTCCTATGTGATCTGATGAAATAATAGTACATGGAATCTTTGACCAGAGTATGAGATATATGTTAGAGAAGGAGTTCTCTAATGTACATGCAATGCCATTATTTATATGTATCACATAGTTATCAAATTAATATGCAACCATCGATGAACCAGCGGTTGCAGATTCGATTGAGATATATGAGATGAAAAGACCGTACTGTATGTTAATCATAATCAACTGATTCTTGCAGGCACTATCAGTGATACCTAGGGAATCATGGGGCGATGCTACTAGACGTTCTTACCATGATTCAATAGGTTTAATCAGAAATATGATTTCTGACATTCTCATGATCAATTGTTGAAATATAGAATCGGGAAAATTAAGGTAAGTCCGAATAAAAGATTATGTCCTGAATCACAAAGAGTTGTGAAATCACGGTTAGCTGCATCCCTGAATCATTGAGGGTCACACAAGCACTCGATCAATTGTTCCCGTTGAGAAAATAAATTTAAGAAGTTGTATTTATATTATGATATAGTAAATTCAAGAAATTGAATTTATGATAATTATTTTGAGAAAATAAATTCAAGGAGTTGAATTTATGATATAGTAAATTCAAGAAGTTGAATTTATGAATATTAAATTTTGGAAAGAGTAAATTCAAGGAGTTGATTTTATGATATAGTAAATTCAAGAAGTTGAATTTATGAATATTAAATTTTGGAAAGAGTAAATTCAAAGAGTTGATTTATGATAATTAAATTTTGAGAAAATAAATTCAAGGAGTTGAATTTATGATATAGTAAATTCAAGAAGTTGAATTTATGAATATTAAATTTTGGAAAGAATAAATTCAAGGAGTTGAATTTATATAATTTGAGAATTTAATTTATTAAACTCAAAAGTTGAGTTTATTAAATATTAAATTTTGGAAGTGATAAATTCAAGGAGTTTAATTTATAATTTAAATATTAAATTCAAATGTTGAATTTATAATATGTTTAAATTAAATGTAATGGATGAATGTTTTATGGGTTTGTAGGAGTACAAAACCAACATTCACATTATTAAGGTTATTAATTAGACTTTAAATATTAATTAATTAAACTAGTTGGACTGGAGTAACTAATCGATTAAGCTCATTGAGTATTTAATTTAATAATGGACCATAATCTTATATTTATATATATTTATTAGGTTTGGGGTTTACAAATTCCACTCATAATTTTTTAAAACCTTAGCCTCCACCTTTTCATTGTGAGATTTTCGAAAATCACAACAACAATAATTCATCAAAATATTTCGGCTACTCTCCAAGAAAAAGAGGTTGACTCATCTCTAAAATTTTGATCTCCAACGTTGAAACTTCTTCTAAATATTCTAGTGTTATTTGGAAGAGGAACAAATCTTCCAATCATGGACCTGATTTGAAGGTTAAAGAAAGGAGTTATTGAAGAAAGTTCGTAAGGAATTCAACAAGAGCTATATCCGCCAATACCGGATTAGTTGGAGTCGCGTGAATTAATTCACTGAAGGTATATTACTAAACATCCTATTATGTTTATTTATTAAAACCATACGACTGCTCAAACATATCTTGAATGTCAAGATCTAAATTTTTTAAAACTTCTGCTGATTTTGGGCAAAAGAAAATCGAGATCCCAACATATTATGCTTCAAAGGATGGGAATTTTGCTCACACTTCAGCCTCACTTCATGCCCTATATGGAGAAATTAACTCTTGTACCAACAATGTCCCATTTGATCCCCTCAAAGAGCTTTTCCCACATGCTAAGTATGGGATGTCAATTTGTGTTGTATTATTAAATTTGAAAAAGTTAGAGTAACTAACTTTGGTGTCATGTCATATTTTCTTATAAAAACAAGTATGTGTTGCCTCAAATTACTAAAATATTCATTTTTATTTAATAAAAAACATCATATCAACCATTTTAGTAAATTTTTCTATTATTTATAACGATCATATTCTTAATAAAATATTTCTTTATTCATGTCTATAATTTGGAATTTTACATAATCATATCATTCATAAATTAATTTTTTTTAAAAGTTTTTAATATAATATCTAAATTTTCACAAAAAATTATTTAAAACAATTTTTTTAAAATATATATGCACATATGGTGTAACTGGGTCACTAATATGTATATATGTGGCATGTGCGTGTATCATAATGTACATGTTGGATGCTTGGACAATCGGTTTTTCTTTGATTTAAATTAATTTATGAAATATAGGTATTTTGAACATAACTTAATTTACTATATTGTTAATGTAATTATTTTGTATAGTAAAAAAGATTGGTGAAATAGAGAGAATCTGGTAAATAAGTTGACAGGGCATACCAGGTCCCATCTGGTCGGTTTGGCCCTCGAGCATGTTTTTTTTTTATTTTTCACATTTTTTTATTTTGTTGTGGATCCATTTTTTTTTTATTTTTCACATATTTTTTATTTTGTTGTGGAAAATTAGAAACAATAAAATATTATATTATGATTACAATGACGTAAATTGCTCAAAAATATCTAAAAATGACCAAAAATTTGCTTTCAGTCTCCGTGTCAGAAAAATATATTTGCGCTCTAGAGGCTCACATGTTTTTTTTGGATGAAAGTCGCTATTAAACATTAAAAATGTGATATTAATATACGATATTTGAGTATCAATTGTTTCAAATCTGATATTAATATATAATTTTTGATTGATCAAACATGTATAACATATTGGTATTAATGACACATTTGTTTTTCAGATGAAAATCAATACAAAATGTTGACAATATTGTACTAATAAATGATATTTGAGTACCATTAACATTTGGTATACATGTTTGAGTACTCAAAAATCATAAATTAGTATTATATCTGAAACAGTTAGTACTCAAATATATATAATTGTATCATATTTTCAATGTTTTTATCCATTTTCATCTCAAAAGACAAATGTGTTATTAATACGAATATTTGTTATATATGTGTGTGTGCTCAAAAATCATATATCAATGCATATCTAAAACAACTTATACATAAATATCATATATTAATATTTTAATATTTTATACTAATTTTCATTCGAAAAAAGACATATAAGCTAAGAGAATGCAAACATTTTTTTATGGTAGATTAGGAAGTATAAGTGACTAAAAGATCAAGGATTACAAATTACTAAATATAAATTTAAGTTCGGGTATGAAAATGTAAAGCAAATTTACCGTTATCATGATCACATATTTATCTAATTAGTTTTACTGAAATACTGATTATATATTGACACTTCAAGAGTGGTCTTCTCTTAAAATTTTGGAAGTAGGACAAGATTGAGAACCAAGTGGAAGGATGTAATAAATAAGTACATTAAATATATCATGGAATCTCTAGGTAAAACATGGAGACAATTTATTTAATTTGTTTGATTATTGTAAGGGAAAATTTTGGAATACGTGTTTTCTTAAATTTATCTCATAATTGAATATAAAAACTTGTATGAAACGATTTCACGAGTCGTATTTTGTGAGAGATCTCTTATTTGGGTCATCCATGAAAAAATGTTACTTTTTATACTAAGAGTATTACATTTTATTGTGAATATCGATATGGTTGACTCGTCTCACAGATAAAGATTCATGAGACCGTCTCACAAGAGACCTACTATAGCTAATTTATTATGACAAAACTATCACCACATAATATCCCAACTCCATTTTAACTTGAGTAAATAATTTTAGGTCAGGTCATGCTACATGTATAAATTAAGTTATATATTAGGTTAATTACAAATTGCATTTGAAATTACAAATTATGTGAAATTGAAAATATATTTTTTTCCCAAATAAAGTACAAGAATAATTTTATAATTTAAAATGTATTTCGTAACTCAAGTTATAACTAAATTTGTACATATAGTATTTTCCAATATATTTATCATAAAATCGTAGGATATATATTTACACGCATGATCCTAGTCAGTGCATGCAAGGATGATAAGATGGAAAATAATACAACAAATCGATTTGGCGATTTTAATGAAGCTCCAACAACAAAAATACAAAAATAATTTCTTCTAAACTATGAACATGTTGAAATTTCTTTTGTAGCAAGTGGCGGAGTCATATGGATAGACACTCGGGTTTTAGTTCGGATGACCCGATTTTTTTAAAAAAATTATATGTAATTTTTGGATTAATACGATTTTAGTCTGGGTAGATTAATTCAAAATATTAAAAGATTTTAGAGTTTAAAATTCTAACCTGAATAAAGTCATATTATAAAAAACTTATATGTAAATTTCATATGATTTTGGATTAATATGATATTAGTCCAAGTAGATCAATTAAAAAAAATTATAAAATTTAAAATTATAACCTGAATAAAATCGTATTACTGACTTCGTCTCTGTTTGTAGCCATTCAATTCATGGCTACAATTACTTGTCAAACTTTGCGCCAAAGCTTCTGATAAACATGTCCAAACAATATAGGGAAATGTCCATAGCAAGACAACTTGACAGGATTTGAAATAATAATAACAACAACAATAACGTGTCGATATTAGACCACCTCAAAATTTCCAACATGTGTCTTTTCAGTAGGATTTTTGTTCGAAAAATCTTGATAATGAACCTCGGTTTGTTCGTCCCTACTCATATAGGTGATACCTCAAATCATTGAGAAGTTGACACTTGTTCAACTTCATACTGAAGAGTTGACATGTGTCAAAATTTGACAAGTGTCAACTTCGGAATGGTTTTGAAGCACTTCCCAGGTTGGTAGAGTCGAACAAACCATGAACCTCAAGTTACGTACTATCTTTGATTTTTATGTTCACTCCTGCCCTAGCGTTCAAATGGTATTATAATCATGCATTTTCTTGCCCTACTTTTTATATATTTATATTTTTAAATTAAATAATGTTTTTATAAATCTGATAAATTATTTTTTATTTTCTATAATGATGATGATATACTACATCAAATTTTGTTTTTTTTTTAAATATTAAATATTCTAAGATATTTTGTGTTATAATTACTTAATTCATGTTAAATACATAAATCTATCGTGGTTCTATTTTTTAGATTATTGGAATCACATAAAATTAATTTTTTTTAAATTCTATCTTTTCTATCTAGGCTAACATATATATGATTTTTGTCATTGGAAATTATAAACTGTTATTTTATTTGATACTCATGGGAAATTCAGGGTCCGATTCCAGCAAGTGTCACTAGTTCAGACGCAGGTTTCAAAATTATCCCAAACCTAAAATCACGAATAAGACCGTTAGAAGGGGGCGAGGAGGGTGTCCTGGCGTAGCTTCTCCGACACTCAAGTCAGAGACTGAGGATATAAGGGGAAGCTGCTAAAGGTGCTGCTGAAAAATAATATATTGAGTGAATCAACTGAACACTCAAATCTGATATTTATAAGATGGTACCTGGGTCCTTGACGGGCCTTCCACCTTAATTAGGGATGGGTCAAGAGTCCCACATCCGGTTTGGACCTAACCCTAATGGGCTCATCTACGGGGAATCATTATTTATTTTCCGCGATCAACGAATCAAGTAGCTCATTTTTTTAACAAAGATCGTTGGTTGTATGATAAGATGGGGGTGGTTGATTGTGCCCTAACATCTTTGATGTATTATTGTATTAGTGCTTCACTTGTGATAATTAATTTAGTTTTATTTTTTAAAAATAAAAATAAATCAAGCGCCTCGTGTTATTGATGCAATGTATGAAGGGAAAACAATATATAAAACAAAACCATGTGCAACGTCTCTATACTCCAAACAAGAAATACATTGTGCCCTGGTTGAATTAACCATTGGTTAAATTTGATTTTACTTTCTTATTACTCATCGAAGGGGTAAAAATATTATGTTCATCGAATGCCGGAAGTCGGAAATAATTAAAGATGTAAACAAAATAAATCGAGCTAAATATAACAACAATTTCAAGACTCAATTAATTCGAATTCAAAATATTTTTCGAACCGACTAAAAAAACCGACCAGCAGACTCGATTGGTTTATACAACTGCTCAAAATCCAATCCACTAAATAATCAACCAAATAAAAGCGGAGCCTATTTGTTTGATAATAGCTCCACCGGCAATGATTATGTAATGTAGCACAGAGTTTTCAATGTTTAACGGACAATAATGATTTTTATATATCAATAAATCCAAATATGTTCTTTCAAAAAAAAAAATTCCAAATATTTAATATCTTTGCACTATTCTTGTTTGGATCAAATTTGGGAAAAAAATTCTTGTAACGTTCTATGTTACATGAGTAAGTCTTTTGTGAGACGATCTCACGAATCTTTATCTGTTAAACGTGTCAACCCTACCGATATTCACAATAAAAATCAATATTCTTAACATAAAAAATAATATTTTTTCATCGATGAACCAAATAAGATATATATCTCATAAAATACGATCCGTGAAAACGTCTCACACAAATTTTTGTCATGTTACATTGTATTTGAAAGATTGCCACGGGTTTAATCAAATATATTCGAAAAATTATCGTACCAATAAAAAATCAACATCTGGCAATTAATTATTAATGTAACATGGAATGTTGCACGAAATGTACGAAATGTTACAATATATTTTTTACTTTAAATTTTATAATAATTAGAATTTAAAAAATAATTTTTATTTTGTTCTCCAATTTTTGGTAATCTCGTGATTTTCGTCCATGACTCATGAGACAAGTGGAGATGTTTTGTCGCCTAATACCACAATAGAATCTTTGGTTACTAAAATAAAAACAGATCCATCTTGAATTATTTAAGGTGTTTGGCGCTTTGCACTGAATCGTTTGCATTTATTTTAATTTTTGAAATCATATGCAACCTCTCTATACTCCAAACAAGAAATTCCAACCTCTATTGGGACCCTTGTTCCCACGTTTATAAACATGTGCACGTAATAAGTTATCATGGTCGACAAAAAAAAAACACCGTTATTATAAAAACACAAAAATTTTGATGAAACGATCTTACGAGCCAATTTTGTAACACATATATCTAATTTGAGTTATCCATGAAATACATATTACATTTTATGAGAAAAATATTACGTATTATTGTAAGTATGAACATGATTGAATCGTCTCACAGAAGACATGGTAAAAGTATTCAATATTATAATAGATTAAGGATAAAAGAGTAATAATATTCAGGTCATGGTGTGGTAATAAAAAAGATTCGTCACCCTAATCTAATCTAAAAAGTAAAAATTTGCTTTATTTAGGTTATTAATTCAAATATATAATAGTCTTTGACCATTGGTCGAGTGACATCACTCCTTCCGAAATGGGAGGAAAATCATGGGTACAAAATTCAACGATCTCCATCTGGCTATATATGTATGTATATATCTCATCCTGACAATAGTTGCAATGTTATGTAACATAAGAGAATTAACACTTGATTTTTGTTGGGTGCAATAATTGTCTCTGTTTAGTAGAGCGATCGAATCTGGTGTTTGAGCTGCTGTGCGGTTTAAAATATTTGAGTTGCACCATTACTACTAACTATAGCTTTTGGTAAAGTGAAAAGCGCTCGGTCCTACAATTTTGCTTTTGATGTCAATATTAGAATCGGGTGATTGTCGTTTTGTAAAAAAATATAGCTGATTGTAATGATATAACTGAAGTGTTTTAATAATTTGATGACTCTTTCTTTCATTTTTCTTTTATTTTTTTGCAATTTTTTTGTTGTATAACGTTCTTATTCATTCAGTACATGACACGTGTGATTTGTGGATAAATCATGACCAGTCTCATTCAATCATATTGTATGGATGAGTGGTCATGATTCATCATACAACACATTATTATATATTGAATAGATGACGACACTATCCATATAATTAACATCTACCAATCGGCCTAGATTCTAACATTAGAAAACCATGAAATATTTCCCTTAATTTTATTTTTATCGTTTTGTTTATTAAATTTTGAATTATTTAATGGAAAATAAATTCGAAGCACGTCCTAATTGAAGATGGAGACCCGTAAATAAATTGGTGGCCCCTTTTTTTATAAGGATTTATGGAATGTCATCCATTGCCTCAACTGTTTCCTCTTTCACGCATTTACTGTAATGAAAAGACAACCTAATTCATGTGCAATCCACGTTCCTTCACATACCAATTGTTTTCGATGTAATAAATATATAGAAAATTATTGGACTCCCACATCTTTGAAAGTGTGTGTGTGTCTATATATATATATATAATTGTAGTGAATCATATTTAAATGTTTATAATATCCCATATTTTTCTTATTTTTAAGAAAATTTTATTGATTTAATTTAATCTTGTCGAATCATCCTCAAGGGTATTATTAATTAGTAATCAAATAATATTCATATATATAGGCAAAAACTTGTGTGAGAAGGTCTCATATGTTGTATTTTATGATACAGATATCATATTTGGGTCATCCATGAAAAATATTACTTTTTTATGCTAAGAGTATTACTTCGTCTCACAAATTATGATCCGTGAGATGGTCTCACATAAGACGCACTCATATATATATACACTCATATATATATATATATATATATATATATATATATATATATATATATATATATATATATATATATGAGTGTATATATATATGAGTGCGTCTTATGTGAGACGATCTCACGGATCATAATCTGTGAGACGGGTCAATCATACCCATATTAACAATAAAAAGTAACATTCTTAGCATAAAAAGTAATATTTTTTCATGGGTGACCCAAATAAGAGATCTGTCTCATAAATATGATCCGTGAGACCGTCTCACACAAATTTTTTCATATATATATATATATATATATATATTAATCGGGACCTTTTTCTTAAAGCTATTTTTTTTAGTGGAAGAAAGTATTTCTTTTAATTTAATAAAGAAAAGGTGTAATTTTTTAAATATTTTTTGGTGAAGTGGGCCGGACAACAAAAACGGAAAAGAGAACAAAAATGGAAGAGTTGCTGTGTTTTTCTTCTCTAAATATAAATTATATGATTGAACCCATAAATCCGATCGCCCCAATCATTTGAAATCTTGTCATGTCTCATTTTTCCGATCTAGAAAATATTATGAGGTCACGTGATCGTATTTTTTTCGTTCTATCAGGATCACAATAATATAATTTAAATATTTTAAATTGTATAATATATATATATATATATATATATATATTTATATATATATATTATGATTTCTTTTTTCGAGTTAACGAACCTGAACCTCATGTTATTATTTAGCTGGGCAAAAGATCTGTTTTTCGGTTTATTTCATCCTATCCATGTGAACATTGCCTTCATGATAGGATGAATGGCCAAGATTTTCCCATGTTATATATGACCTATTTTTTTTTGAAATTGTATGTGTGATAAGATCTTACCCGTTGAAATGAAGTGAAGGTAGTACCCACATAGGTAGGATCTCAGTAACCCTGTTTTTCGAGTTAGCGAACCTAGACCTCATGTTATTATTTAGTTGGGCAAAAGATAAGACAAGATCTTGAGTGGCTTCGTTCGGTAATGACACCATAAAATGACCTAATTTTCCGCTGTTTTACACGGAAATTATTAGTAATATGGGCTCCATGTACTTAAAAATATGACCTAATTAATTAATCTGCCCGATTCTTTAATTTGTTCTCAAACCTAACCTAATAACCTCATCAAATATCACGTTATCTCGATTTCTTTCTGGAAATGATGGCGAAAACAAGAATTCAAAATTTGCGAACCCATGTCATGTATTCGATTCAATAATCACATAAACGCGAAAACGTTTGAATATTAGAGATGATTTATATCATAAATATATGATGGGTAAAAAATATTTTTATATATATCATGACCTACCCAACTGAGGTAAGATAGAGTAGAACTTTAAAATCAGCAATTTAATGACTGTCCTTTGTTTGAGAGGATGATTATTGAAAATGTAACAAAAACCCAACATTAGAAATACAAAGAAAACATTACGTGTTAATAAAGATGGAATAATAATTCCAGTGATACGAAATCAATGGTTTTTTGGATAAAGTCTAAAAACAAATCTATGAGGATTAGTGCCCAAAACGGACAATAACATACTGTTATGGATATATGTGACTTATATGATACAACAATGTGGAATAAAATTATATTGTAATCTAGTCTTCCCACTTTAAAAAGATTAATCTCAATTTTTATATATTTCTTAATTAATAAGAAATCAACATTTTCTTGCCGCAATTAGTAAATAAGTAAACTAATTAATATGATTATATCACGAATTGTGTAACTATATTTTGGTAAAAATTTGTGTGATACGGTCTCACATATCATATTTTGTGAGACAAATATCTTATTTGGATTATCCATGAAAAAATATTATTTTTTATGTTAAGAGTATTACATTTTATTGTGAATATCGGTAAGGTTGATTCATCTCACAAAATAAAAATTCGTAAGACTATCTCACAAGAAACATACCGTTAAAAATTGAATGAGTATATTTTATATCAAATGAATTACAACCTTAACCAAATCGAGACCAAAATCACCAGAAAACAAAATCAGTTCAATTCCGATTCAACCTTTCATTGTCACCGAAACCATCAATTTAAGCTAATGAGTGTAATTTGAAGTATTCCCAAATTTCCAAAATTTATCGAAAACTACTCTTAAATTTGGATAAAGGTTTATTCAAACACAATTAAACTTTTTAGGCAAAAGCTTGTGTGAGACGGTCTCACGGATCATATTCGTGAGACAGATCTCTTATTTGGGTCATCCATGAAAAAATATTACTTTTTATGCTAAGAACATTACTTTTTATTGTGAATATGTGTAGGGTTCACCCGTCTCACATATTAAGATCCGTGAGACGGTCTCACATGAGACCCACTCAACTTTTTATATCTTAAAGCCCACAAATTACTTTATCTATTGTGCCTCCATATCTAATAACTCTTGCTTGATTATAATTGATTCACATGCTCGAATTTGTTGTTCGGATGAATAAAATTCAAATAGATTTCAAATTCACTTCATAGCTGATGTGATCTCGCTGAAATGGATGAGCCGGGTAAGGAGCTCCAACGGATCAAATCAGTAATTTATACTGGTTGGGAATTTGAGCAAAGTAGATGGCTTCAATCGTGGCCTGTAAACAAGAAAGTAGCTCGTGAATGGGTGCCAGAGGGGTGTCCGGCGTGGCCACTCCGATGCTTAAGTCAACAGATGAAGATGATAACCAGTGTAGCTTTTAGAGAAATAAAGACTACTGGTGTAAATATGTGTGTTAACATATGTGTGAGAGTGAGTTCTCCAGAAAACCAGAGAGAGGCGAGGTATACCTGCTATTTATAGGAAGGAAAATCAAGGATTACCTCGATTTGCGCGTACACCTACCACTCATAGCCTTTGATGTTGACTCCTGTCAAGCCACCCTATTTTCCAATCGTGTCATATCAATAGGATTCTGTCAGGCACGTTTCTCAAGACAAGACCTTATCTTCTGAACCACTCGAGTGCGGCACTGTTATCGAGGTGCCCGGGTAAAATGCCTCCCGGGAGATTTATACAAGAGCCCGGACCTATGACTGCCCGGAGAGTAGAGCATGGGCTTTCGCCTGCCCGGCTCCAG
The DNA here is from genome assembly GCF_022965805.1 of Primulina eburnea. Classification (NCBI taxonomy): domain Eukaryota; kingdom Viridiplantae; phylum Streptophyta; class Magnoliopsida; order Lamiales; family Gesneriaceae; genus Primulina; species Primulina eburnea. Next base: position 273,201 of record NW_027331648.1, on the reverse strand, counting down.
AAGAATCCATCTGCAAACTCACTCGGATTTGGGAATCCATTTGATATTTCGGGTCATCCATGACCTGGGTTCTTACGGGGGGTAGCATCACACATCCCTTAAATAGTCGGGCTAGAGTCATACTCTCTGTCCCGATCAGTCATGCTTAGATTCCCAAAGAGATAATCAATCTTGTTCTATAAAAGCATCGGGGGCTTCATGTCTCCTAGAAATGAGAAGAAATACCGGAGTCTCGTGTCTCATGGACTTGAGATAAGATTCTGGGGCCTCGTACCTCCCGGTCTTTGCATAAGTTGTCGGGGCCTCATATCTCCCGGACATAGGAATGGTCGAGGTGCGGAGCCTTGAGCCAGGTTTGAGAACCCTGGGCTTATAAATAACCAAGGCGCGGAGCCTTGGACCGGGGAGCATGTCCCGGGACTTGGGAATGGTCGAGGTGCGGAGACCCGAGCCAGGTTTGAGAACCCTGGGCTTATAAATAACCAAGGCGCGGAGCCTTGGGCCGGGGAGCATGTCCCGGGACTTGGGAATGGTCGATGTGCGGATCCCCGAGCCAGGTTTGAGAACCCTGGGCTTATAAATAACCAAGGCGCGGAGCCTTGGGCCGGGAAGCATGTCCCGGGACTTGGGAATGGTCGAGGTGCGGAGCCCCGAGCCAGGTTTGAGAACCCTGGGCTTATAAATAACCAAGGCGCGGAGCCTTGGGCCGGGGAGCATGTCCCGGGACTTGGGAATGGTCGAGGTGCGGAGCCCCGAGCCAGGTTTGAGAACCCTGGGCTTATAAATAACCAAGGCGCGGTGCCTTGGGCCAGAGAGCATGTCTCGGGACTTAGGAATGGTCGAGGTGCGGAGCCCCGAGCCAGGTTTGAGAACCCTGGGCTTATAAATAACCAAGGCGCGGAGCCTTGGGCCGGAGAGCATGTCTCGGGTCTTGGGAATGGTCGAGGTGCGGAGCCCCGAGCCAGGTTTGAGAACCCTGGGCTTATAAATAACCAAGGCGCGGAGCCTTGGGCCGAGGAGCATGTCCCGGGACTTGGGAATGGTCGAGGTGCGGAGCCCCGAGCCAGGTTTGAGAACCTTGGGCTTATAAATAACCAAGGCGCGGAGCCTTGGGCTGGGGAGCATGTTCCGGGACTTGGGAATGGTCGAGGTGCGGAGCCCCGAGCCAGGTTTGAGAACCCTGGGCTTATAAATAACCAAGGCGCGGAGCCTTGGGCCGGGGAGCATGTCCAGAGACTTGGGAATGGTCGAGGTGCGGATCCCCGAGCCAGGTTTGAGAACCCTGGGCTTATAAATAACCAAGGCGCAGAGCCTTGGGCCGGGGAGCATGTCCCGGGACTTGGGAATGGTCGAGGTGCAGAGCCCCGAGCCAGGTTTGAGAACCATGGGCTTATAAATAACCAAGGCGCGGAGCTTTGGGCTGTGGAGCATGTCCCGGGACTTGGGAATGGTCGAGGTGCGGAGCCTTGGGCCGGGGAGCATGTCCCGCGACTTGGGAATGGTCGAGGTGCAGAGCCCCGAGCCAGGTTTGAGAACCCTGTGCTTATAAATAACCAAGGCGCGGAGCCTTGGGCCGGACAGCATGTCCCGCGACTTGGGAATGGTCGAGGTGCAGAGCCTCGAGGCAGGTTTGAGAACCCTGGGCTTATAAATAACCAAGGCGCGGAGCCTTGGGCCGGGGAGCATGTCTCGAGACTTGGGAATAGTCGATGTGCGGAGCCCCGAGCCAAGTTTTAGAACCGTGGGCTTATAAATAACCAAGGCGCGGAGCCTTGGGCCTGGGAGCATGTCCCGGGACTTCGGAATGGTCGAGGTGCGGAGCCACGAGCCAGGTTTGAGAACCCTGGGCTTAATAGATAACCAGGGTGCGGAGCCCTGGCCTCGAGGTACGGAGCCCCGAGCCAGGTTTGAGAACCTTGGGCTTAAAATAGGATGCCGGGGCCTCATACCTCCCGGACTTTAGATATGATGCCAGGGCCTCATGTCTCCCGGACTTTCAAGATTTTGCTTTTCCTGCTGTATTAGATTAAAAACCAAATTACTAACCTGGAAATATTGAATCCAAATTCATTTTCGGTAGAGTGAAACTTCTCTGGTTGAGCTAAATTAGGTGACTAATACAACTGTATGCTGTGGAGTGTGTATCAAACACTCTTCCACGCCAATCCGGGATAGCTATTGAGCTTTGAGCCCATATAAAATCCATATAAGATTTGAGTGCCGATCTGGTCGGACTTGTATATTTTCCAAACAGAGTTGGGCTTACTGAAGGGCCGAGCAAGGTCGGACTTACTTTTGAATGGAAATCATATCTACGTCTTGAGCTAGAGTTCCTACAGACGGCGCCAATGATGTGATCTCGCTGAAATGGATGAGCCGGGTAAGGAGCTCCAACGGATCAAATCAGTAATTTATACTGGTTGGGAATTTGAGCAAAGTAGATGGCTTCAATCGTGGCCTGCAAACAAGAAAGTAACTCGTGAATGGGCGACGGAGGGGTGTCCGACATGGCCACTCCGATTCTTAAGTCAGCAGATGAAGATGATAACCAGTGTAGCTTTTAGAGAAATAAAGACTACTGGTGTAAATGTGTGTGTTAACATATGTGTGAGAGTGAGTTCTCCAGAAAACCAAAGAGAGGCCCCTCAAATGAGAAATGCATACCTGCTATTTATAGGAAGGAAAATCAAGGATTACCTCGATTCGCGCGTACACCTACCACTCATAGCCTTTGATGTTGACTCCTGTCAAGCCACCCTATTTTTCCATCGTGTCATATCAATAGGATTCTGTCAGGCACGTTTCTCAAGACAAGACCTTATCTTCTGAACCACTCGAGTGCGGCACTGTTATCGAGGTGCCCGGGTAAAATGCCTCCCGGGAGATTTATACAAGAGCCCGGACCTATGACTGCCCGGAGAGTAGAGTATGGGCTTTCGCCTGCCCGGCTCTAGAAGAATCCATCTGCAAACTCACTCGGATTTGGGAATCCATTTGGTATTCCGGGTCATCTATGACCCGGGCTCTTACGGGGGTATCAATAGTGATAGTTGTGATTTTAGCGTTATAAGATTGAAAACTTATTAGAGCACGCAAAACTTTACAGAGTAAATAAAAAACTCCACTTTTTTGTTTGTTGTATTTTGTCTAGCATAATTTCAACATTTGAAATCCTAATAACTAAGTAAGAACATCTGTAGGAAGACATTCATTCAAATACTCAAATGCAAATTGACTTTGGATTAATCTAAGGTAGTTTAGATATGAAGTGAGTCTCATGTGAGACCGTCTCACGGATCCTAATTTGTGAGATGAGTCAACCCTACCGACATTTACAGTAAAAAGTAATACTCTTAGTATAAAAAGTAATATTTTTTCATGGATGACCCAAATAAGATATCCGTCTCACAAATAAGACTTGTAAGACCGTCTCACACAAATTTTTGTCTTAGATATGATAGATCCTAATAATCCATTTTTCTGTCGGAATTGAATTTTATAGTTTTTTCATCTTCTCAAAGGACACAATTCTTACACAACCACCAACAGTCGCACCCTCTGTTATTGTTCTTGTTTTATTTCTATTTTTGATGATTCGAACCACTAATCATCCCTTCAATGTAATTAATGCAGAGTTTTACAACCCCAACATATCCAATAAATTTCTTTCTTTTTGAGTTGGGAGATAAATTTAATACATTTGAATCTCGAACTCCTCCTTTCAAACTTAATATCTTAGTGTCAGATGAATGATTAGTCATCGACTTCAATAAACTCCTTTTGATTGACCCTTTTTGAATATAAAACACACCCCTGTCCAACCAACTCCTAAACAGTAGAGAACTTGGTGACATTGTTAATTATGACGAAATCTCGCTAGTAACACACACCATTTTAATTAAATCTTATATTAAGGGCTATTGGCCTGAAAGTCCCGTATTCATATTTTTTATTTATTTATTTTTTAAAAAAAAAAGGAAGGAAAGAGGGGTTAAAAAAAATAAAAGAGAGATCGGCGACGGTTTACGTAAACCATCGCTATCGGCGACGGTTTAATCCATAACCGTCGCTATTGTCGCTAATAGCGACGGTTTAATAAAAAACCGTTGCTAAGGTAAGTTGCGACAATGAATATGAGGAACAATTATTTTCGATGATGATGGAAAGAATACCCGCATTTGTACTTAAAGAAGAAAACATGTGACACGGCTTATTAGAATCCCTGACAGTGTTTCACAGATTTACCTTAGCGATGATTTTTTATTTAACCGTTGCTAAGAACGACGATTATTGATTAAACTGTCGCCAATAGCGACGGTGTTGCATAAACCGTCGCCGATCTTCCTTTTATTTTTTTTTTAAAAATCTATGCCCCCACTTTCTTTTCCTTTTTTTTTAAAAATAAAAAATAAAAAATATGAATCCGGGACAGCAAGCGGATTGTTATAGTTTTGTAAATCTCCACGATTTGTCACATTTTTACAATTATTTTATTAATTTATAATATTTTTTTTAAAAAACCCGATTGATTCGACAAACTGGGCCCTGAATTGCTCAGAATGATTTGGGCCTCCATAAAAAATAATTTCATCAATCCAAGCAAGCCAACTGGATAAAGTTTTGGGCCTGATGCTCTAATTTATTTTAAAAAGGCGCCCTCCTTTTTTTTTTTTTTTTTTTCATTCTTCTGGTGGCATTTCAAGCTTATGGTGTTCTAGTATTTGGGACAGATCAGAAGGATGTCGGGGTTGGGATTTGGATCTTGGTTGATTGCAGCAGTACTTTCTTGGAAGAGTTGGGACCGGAGTAAGTTTTGGGACTGGGGGAGCTCTAGAGATGGGATTTTGCGGATTTGATAATGCAAGGGAAGGAGGAGGTGATGTAGGATAGAAGTTTTGGGGAGATGAAGCATTTGGTGAAAAAATTGGTGGGTATTGTGGGCTTGGAGACACAGGTGGCCGTGGAGGCAGCCGTGGTGGCGGAGCTTTGAAGTTGAGATGTGGTTGTGGAGATGGAGTGCTGCCGAAAGCAGGGATTAATGGTGAAAGTTTAGGTGGAACATATCGACCACATGCTAAATATGGTGGACTTGGTAGGGGAGCTGGCAATGGAAACAAATCCGCCACAGGTGGAAGTGGCGGCTGCACCAGTTGTGGCGGATATTTATGTTAGATTGAGTTTCTAATGATTTAATTTGTTGTTTGAGTTTAATTGACTCTAATGTAAAACAATATTTTTCTAATAATATTTTATGGTTTTATCTAATTATGACTTTTGTTGTATTTGTATACATATGCAAACCACATAGATTAAAGTCCTTGAATATATAATAGGTACCATGAGGTCTAGTTCACAACGTAAGATCATGAAACTCATTAGGAAGTGTATCATATATTCTAAATAGTTTAATAGTCGAATCAACCACAAAAAATAAAGATAAATATCGATTGAGCTCGAGAATAACATATGTGATGGAAACGTCATCTTTCATTGGTAAGAACATAGATATGTCCATTAATACAGATGAATGATTATATGATAATGTATTGAACAAACCTCTCTCGAACTGTCCAAGTGGTTTTCACTTATCGAGTGGAATAATCCGCAGTTATCGAGTGGAACAATATGCAGTTAAATTGCTTCCTGTATTTGTACCACCTTGACATAAGAGTTGAGGTATTTAGAAACACTGTTGAATCGTCCATGTCTACGTTGAGCACAAGAGATTTCATATCCACAGGTCGTATTGATATTTTATTTATTTCTTGTATCTTATACCGAATGGGAATTGATCTGAAGTAAAAAAAACGAAACATAAATAGATGAGAAGAAGCCAAACAGCATGTTGAAAGATCAAAAAACACTGTTCTTCCACTAGAATCGTTTGGGTTCAATCCTTCTTTTAGGTAGTTTACCATTAAGACTCCATGATGATCACCAACTTATAACTGATGTTCACGGTACAAGAAGATGAGAAATAGGTATTTTAGTTGACCTGATACACCAAGACAACGAAATCAATCTCCGTGAATCGTGTATCGCTCCCATTTCTTTGTTGGATCATATATCTGCCATGGAGGCAACTAGAATTAGATAACTGGGATATGGTTTAGTCATCCAGATATGATACAAAATAAAACGTTCACCATAAATTGTGATACAAAGAGCAAACTCACAAAAGTCTCTTTTTTTAGACACGTCTTTTATGTTGCATTTATAAGGATGGATTTGGTTTAGGTGGAGGGACTTGATTTGAGAAAAAAATTCCGAACCTTGATATCAAATGACTAAGATCTTGAATGTATTTAAAATGCATTACAGTTATTAAGTATTGACATATGTTTTAAGTTGATAGCATATTAATTATTAACATATGTTTTAAGTTGATAGCGGATAAATTTCATGCAAGTAAGATTCATTCAAACAAGTCAAATGAATTTGAAATCACATACTTGGGATTCATTATTTCAAATTCTTCGATCAAAAAACTCTTAGGTAAATTTAAAGATATACCAACTAAAGAAGATAATGTAGGATAGTACTGAAAGAATGCAACATTTATATGGTTTCAGCATTCTTATTTTCAGTAGAGACTCAGACAGCTCTTACATGATGAGGAGCTTAGACAATAATTTCCGTGTTCGGTCAACATTTTAGAAAGAGCATTTTTTGTAAGAAAATAAGATAATTTAAAATGTTTCAAGCTCCCCATTTTGAAAAAAAAAAAAGAGTTCTTGTCAGTTATTTAACTCAAATGCTATAAGCTCTTACATCTAGTGTTATCAAAACGAATTAGAATCTTCATTTCAAATTTTATACTTATCATACAAGTGGAGAGACTTACCTCCCATCTCGAAGCTGGAAATATGTGTTTATTCTTCTCATACCAATGTCTCTCCACAACTTTACCAGCATGTGACTGTTGAACAAGAGGGATCCATTAATCAGTAAACTGGTCTACAACTGCCAAAGGGGCTAGTGAAAAAATAAAAAATAAAGTGAAGACCTGAATGCTGAATTTCTCTATTTAAAAAAACAATTAATTTCTCGTGGCCATGTAATAAACACTATGAAAATGCTATTTGTGGAGTGAGATGAGGAATGGTTGAAGGTGACAGATAACCTATGTTTCAAAATCGATTGCATCCTTCAGAAAAACTCATAATAGGATTTTATGTTGACTACTGAACATTACTTACATACACCCGGAATTAGCATGGGAATCATGTAAAAAACGAATACGATTATCCCAACATGCTGCTGCTTCTCAAGTAAGTTGTTATGGGACCATGCAAGAGGAAAATTCTCAGGCAGACACACAATCATAGAAATCATGATACTAAGATGCATACCCGATTGAACATGCATTTACATATCTTCTAATAAGAAAAACTCACAAGTATGCGAAGATTTATTACCTCATCCTTCTCGATTGTAGCATCAGCAATGGTTCGAACATCCTCATGAACATCAAAGTGGAAAAGCTGTATAACAAATGCAAAAGGCAAACACACTTATAAGAGGTTTGCACAAACTAGCCCAATTTTATTTATTTATACAATAAGAAATATATAGAAAGGTTTGAATATCATCATGCACAATTTAGTAGTAAATGCAAGATATAAGCGCGAACAAGTAAATTAAAACACATGAAAATTCAAAACATAATAAATGAAAGTTGACCAACAAGAACAATTGCAAAAATGAGGCCACCTATTCTGAAATTTTTTAGCAGGTCTCACGGAACTGAATACTGCAAAAAGGGAAAAATGAAATAGAAAAGGAGAAAGAGAAAGGAGAGGGAACAGAGAGAGGGAAAGGTTATTGTCACTGTTCGAGAGAGATTACATCATATGCTGCAAACGTATAAATCCCTATACTAGAGAATGTCCTAAAACTTAAAAAAAAATCCCACAACTGTTCATTTGTTCTTGTGATCATAACTTCCATCTCACCAACATTCCGGGGCCACAATGTATTCACACCTGTTATTCAACCTCAAAAAAGGAATAAACTGTTACGTAACACTTTGGTTTGAAACTTTTTGACATTTAAGCAGTTCATTAAACAAATTCTCTCATGATATTGCCAATAAATGATCAACATGAAATTTTACACATCACACAAATCATGGTTTATAACAAAGGTTACCAATAATAATTACATGGTGACATCTACTAAGTAGAAACAAATGCAGTATAAGTACAAATCTGACTAGCTTTGTAATCCTTGAAGTTGTGATATTGAATTATTCATTTAAGCCTGAAGATGACATACCGGTCCACTTTTCCCTCGAGCCTTGTTAACGATCAGCTCATAGAAACTGTATTGCTGCAACAAGGAAAAAATACTTTCATAAGTGTAGCAAGACGCATAAAAAACTTGCTTGAAGTTACTTCACCCTATATTTCAGATCTAGTGTGGAGATGGGACGTTTCATTGTCCTTGGCTGAAGATCTTACATGTGGGATGATGAGATCTTCTTTCACATAAAGTAAATTCTCCACTGACGTAGTCCGAACCTCTCGAAATTCAGGTGCAAGCTGCTGCTGAACAGAGCGAAGAAACTCCCCCATTTTATCACCTTTCCGAACCTGATCCGTGTGATTATAAATACCAGTAGACAAAGTAAAAAAACTGCAAGAGAATAAAATTCCACCAACATGTACAAATGGAATGAAAGAAGAGAAAAAGCAAATCTCAACCTGAATCACTCGTCTATGGCCAGTACCATCCCAATAGCTGTAAGTAATTTCAAGAGCCTCGTCTAACACAAAAAACAGAAAGCGAACACGAGAATCAGAAAAACGATCCTTAGCACATCAACAATCAATAGAGCAACAGGACTTCTAGACAAACTTTTGATCTGCTGTTGTTCTCGAACCCATTGTTTCCGCAACCTTTCGCGCTCAGCTTGTTCCTCTGCCTCCCTCTCACTGTAAGAGTATGCTTCAAACTCCAAAGGCCAAGGATAAGTAACGAATCAAAAAGCATAGGAGAAGGTTGTGGTATGTATGAGGGGACGATAGCTCACCTATCCGGTAAAATGCCAGTTTCAACTGTAGGATCTTTGCCAAATTTTCTCGGTGCAGGCCTTTCAAAATCTTCGTTTTCTTCAGACAGAAGGCAGATGATGCGTCATAAAGAAATACAAATGCATAAGAATGCTCAACTTCATCACAAAAATAGCGATAGGAAATTTAAATTTACTCCAGCAGCAATGAAATAAGTTACATGCCTATCTCCATAAATACTTCACAGGTAACATCATTTATATAACTGCCCTACATACTTGGAAAGGGAATTCAGGTTTTACAGCACCCATTTTTAAACAGATGCTTACTATGTTTTCACAAATTCCGCTAAAATAGTTTCAGACAACACGACTAAGCAAAATGTGCCTTTTTAAGATAGGATTTTGAATCTTTGTCTTGACAGAGGGTCCAGAAAAGACAGAGACAAAGCAAAACACAAATGCAAACCACTCGTTCCAACAAGAGACAGAATATCGATGAAAACATGACCAAAATAAAGAAAAACAAGATGCAAAAAGAAATCTTAAAAATATGTAAGGCACCCAGGGGCAAGTAACAATGACCAAAAGACTGACTTTGTATAGCCATCAAAGAGAAACAAAGTCAATAACCAAAAATCACCCCAAAAAAGCCCAAGGAAACATGAGAAAATAAGGTTCCTCTAGGAAAATTTAGAGGGAGCTATCAAACCTTAGTTATACCAGTGATAAGTACGAATTGTATAGCATTTAAGGGATCTTATTTTGTCGTATTCGTGCTTATCTGGCATTTTTATTCCGAGTTTCGCGCTTATTTCGTCTCCTTTTGGCTATTTGCAGGTTTGACCAAAAGTGGGTGAAGACCAAAGAAATGAAAGAAAAGTCAAGTCTCGCAACGCCACATCAGAAACACCCGGAAAAATAAGAGAAAACACAAAAGTTTTGGAAACAAAGACCCAGACACGGACCCCGGAGACGGGTCCGTGTCATTCAACAATAAAAGAAGAATTCAGCCGAGGAAGCACGGACCCAGACACGGACCCCGGAGACAGGTCCGTGCCCTTCAATTGCGGAGACACAACTTACAGAGTCTCGACGGACCTGTAACCGGACCCCTACACGGGGTCCGTGTACCTCACCATCCGAGAATCCAAATTACAGTGTGTGGACGGACCTCCAGACGGACCCCTGCACGGGGTCCGTGTCAGCCATCCTCGAGAAAGAAAAAATCCAGTACCTACACGGACCCCTCTCCGGATGCAGGCACGGGGTCCGTGTGTGCAATATCAGATCGAGATCCTGCGAAGATTTGCTCGTGATTTTGGAGAGGAATAAAAGAGGAAAACCTAGACATTAATTGGGTTGTTGAATTTTCAGAGAGGCAGCCGACTTGGAGAGAAAAAGAGGTGCAAGCTTTGAGCATCTTGAAGACGGCGACGACTTGGGCGAAAACAGCGTAATTTACACGCAAGATCCGCGCACCGTCATTGAGATTTCATCTTCTCTTTTATTTTCTTATTTTCAGACATGAATTCAATTATTAAATTTGATTTTAGTTTTGAATTTATGGAGTAGTTTTCTTTTGTGATCGGGACCACGATAGGAACAAACGATTGATTTTTGTTTATTCATTGAATTGTTTGATTTATGAAATTAATTCTTGTTATTGATTAATATTTGCGTAAATTTCTTGCTTTTAAATTGGCCAATTAATTGCATGTTTGTTGTTCAATCTTGAATCGAAAGAGAATAGATTGAATTTAGCTTCGAAAATATTAATCAACACACGGTTAAACCGACTAGAAATAGTATTCGGTTTCAGTGTGCGATTTTAGGCGATAGCTGTAATTCTATCGTTGATGCATGCATTTTTGTTTAATTAAATTCAATTAGAAATAATTGGACTGTTAAATGAAAATAGGATTATAAATTCTAGAAATAGATTTATAATTAAATTAGAGGATTACATCGTGACTACGAATAATTGCTAGTCGAATAATTCCAGTGCTTGAATTTAATCAGAGTTTGTTACCGTTGTGCGTTCCCGATCATTTTATTTAAATTTGAAAATCCCAAGTCCCAAGCTTCTCTGATATTTGATTTAGTCATTAAAATTAGCATAAATTAGTTTAAAAGTTACGTAGTTGAAATAATAATCAAATCACTCGTTATTGTTTGCCTAGATTAAATAAAATAATTGAATCTTAGTAATTAAGTAATAGTCTCTGTGGGATCGATACTTGGACCGTTCGTCCATTTACTATAACTTGACCTAGTCCGCTTGCTAGAATTAATCCCAACCGAAACCGTCGGTCAAGTTTTTGGCGCCGTTGCCGGGGACTATTTAATTTGATATTAGGATAAATTATTTGTTTGAGACTAGGCTTTTACTCTTAGTTTAAAATTTTTCATTCTCTCTTTAGCATTTTAATTACCATTGTTTATTCTACTTATTCTCTCTTGGAGCTTAAATCGTGCACTTAAATTTTTGATTTCAGGGGTTAGCTCGTGTTATATGAGCCGTGCTCAAGATGTCAGGAATCTAGTGCCACTTGATCTTGAGATTGAAAGCACTCTCCGCAGTATCCGCAGAGCCCGAAGGAACAACAACTTGACTCTGGAATTTGAATCTGAAGCAGAATCTGAAATAGATCGTAAACCAGAAGTTGAGGAAATGGCCGGAGAAGAGGATAACCGTACATTGATGGAGCTTCATCGACCAGCATTTGAAGGTTATGGGTCTAGTATCATTCGCCCTACGACTCAGGCAAATACATTCGAGCTGAAGCCAGGCATCATCCAGATGATTCAACTCCATGTAAAATTTGGAGGATCACCGTCTGAAGACCCTAATGCACATCTGGAGAACTTTCTGTCAATCTGTGACACAATCAAGTGCAATGGGGTGAGTACTGATGCCATTCGACTCAGATTATTTCCATTTTCCCTACAAGGAGAGGATATGGAGTGGCTTCGAGACCTTCCAGCTGGTTCTATCACGACATGGGATGGATTGGTCGAGTTCTTCATGCACAGGTATTTTCCCCCAACCAAGATTACACAGTTGAGAAATGAGATCACATCTTTCAGGCAGAGAGACGGGGAATCACTGAATTCAGCATGGGCAAGATTTAAAAAGTTGTTGAGGATGTGCCCAAGACATGGTTTTTCGGTAGGCCAACAGGTTGAGACATTCTATTATGGGGTAGATCCTTCTGTGAGATCTATGCTCGATGCGGCAGCAAACGGAAGCTTGTACAGGAAAACGCCAACCGCAGCGCTCGAAATCATATCTAATAATGGCCGAGAGCAATGTGGGTTGGCAAGACAACCGCAGGGAGAAGAAAGTAGGATTCCTTGAGATGGACGCTTTGACAGCCATCACAGCGAAGCTTGACGGGTTGACTCATCAGATGGCACAGTTACAGGCAAATAAATCAATACCAGTCAAACCGGTGCATCATATTCAGGGAAGTGCTGAGGCAGTTGGTGGATCATTTAGTGATATGCCCTTCGCGCCAGATATGTCTTATGAGGGGATACCGTGTTTTGGAGGAGACTCAGTTAATTATGTGGGAAACCAAGGCCGTCCACAGTACAACCCATACAGTTTCTCATATAATCCGGGCTGGAGGAATCATCCGAATTTTGGATGGAAGCAACCTGAAACTTCTTTTGAACCACTACAGTTTAATCCTCCACAACATCCTACACAGCAAAAACCTCCTCAGCAACCACCCAAACCACCGCAAGGTGCTGGACCTTCAATGCCACCCGGTTTCAAGCCACAGGATAGCAAGTCGAACCTTGAGGATATGCTTGCCAAATACATAGCTGGGAATGAGATGAGATGGCAAAATCATGATGCCATGATGCAAAGAGTGGAGACGCAACTAGGGCAGTTAGCGACACAAATGGCTACACGAGCTCCGGGTACACTACCTAGTGACACGGAAAAGAATCCAAAAGGTGTCAATGCAGTCACAGTGACGTCTCCCATAAAGCAGGAAGTGATCGATGTTGAAAGTGATGTAAAGGAGAAGAGGCCATCAAATCAAGGGTTCAACGACGCAAGGGAGAAAGGTAAGTCCCTAAATTCGAACTCTCATATTGATATTAATTCACTTCATTTTCCCCAAAGAGCGAAGCAACTGCAATTGGATACTCAATTTTCAAAATTTCTTGAGATTTTCAAAAAGCTGCATATAAATATTCCATTTGCAGAAGCTTTAGCTCAAATGCCCTCGTATGCTAAATTTCTTAAGGAAATTTTATCAAACAAAAGGAAGTTGGTCGACTTTGAGACAGTTAAGCTTTCGGAGGAATGTTCTGCAATTTTACAAAATAAACTCCCTCCGAAGCTTAAGGATCCAGGTAGTTTCTCTATCCCTTGTACTATTGGAACTTCGAATTTTAATAAGGCTTTGTGTGACTTAGGTGCAAGCATTAACTTGATGCCATATTCATGTTTTGAGAAGCTGAAAATAGGCGAAGTGAAACCGACTACAATTTCCCTTCAATTGGCTGATAGATCTATTCAATACCCTAGGGGAATTGTAGAGGACGTCTTAGTGAAGGTTGACAAATTTATTTTCCCAGTGGATTTTGTGGTGTTAGATATGGAAGAGGATCGTGAGATTCCTCATATTTTAGGAAGACCGTTTTTAGCCACTGGGAAAGCTCTTATAGACGTACAGAAAGGTGAGTTGGTGTTGAGATTGAATGATGAGAGTGTGGTGTTTAATGTTTTTCAGTCCATCAAATATCCTAATGATACATCTGACGGTTTTAGAATTGATGCTACTGACGAACTTGTTGAGTGTGGTTTGCAGGAGTTGATGGGTGAAGATCCTTTAGGAATTTCCTTGACAAATTCATGTCCAGGAGAGTTGGAAAATGAGGATGTTAAGGAATACATACAGTACCTGGAAGCAGACAGACCAATCTCGAAGACGGTAAACTCTAGGATTGGGGAGCTTGGGCATATCCCAAGACCTTTAAAGTCATCTATCGAAGAAGCCCCGATCCTAGAAATGAAACCTCTTCCTTCGCACTTAAAGTATCTATTTTTGCTTGATAATGATAAACTGCCAGTAATTGTTTCATCTACTTTGACAGGTAAGGAGGAAGAAAAACTGCTGCGAGTCTTGAGGGATAACATCAAGGCCATAGGTTGGAGCATTGCAGACATTAAGGGGATCAGCTCCTCTATGTGTATGCACAAGATTCTGATGAAGGCCGATCACAAGACGTCTACTCAACCCCAAAGGCGTCTAAACCCAGCCATGCAAGAGGTTGTAAAGAAAGAGGTGATTAAGCTACTGGACGCAGGTATTATTTACCCAATTTCTGACAGTAGGTGGGTCAGTCCAGTCCAAGTCGTTCCAAAGAAAGGTGGGATCACTGTGGTAAAAAATGATAATAATGAATTGATTCCCACGAGAACTGTTACAGGGTGGCGTGTTTGCATCGATTATAGAAAACTTAACGACGCCACCCGTAAAGATCATTTCCCCCTCCCATTTATTGATCAAATGTTGGAAAGGTTGGCTGGCCACTCTTTTTATTGTTTTCTAGATGGTTATTCTGGTTATATGCAAATCCCTATTGACCTTGAAGATCAGGAGAAAACCACTTTTACTTGTCCTTATGGGACATTTGCATATAAACGGATGTCATTTGGCCTATGTAATGCACCAGCAACTTTCCAACGATGCATGATTGCAATTTTTCATGATATGATTGAAGATTTCATTGAAATATTCATGGATGATTTTTCTGTCTTTGGCTCTTCATTCGATACATGTTTAGTTAACTTGTCTAAGGTTTTGGAGAGGTGTGAGGAGTCGAATTTGGTTCTGAATTGGGAAAAATGTCATTTTATGGTGAGAGAGGGGATAGTGTTGGGGTATAAAATTTCTGAAAATGGGATTGAGGTTGATAAGGCAAAGATCGAAGTGATCGAGAAACTCCCAGCCCCAACCAACATTAGAGGAGTGCGTAGTTTCCTTGGGCATGCGGGATTCTATAGACGATTCATAAAAGATTTTTCTAGCATTGCCAAGCCTATGACTAATTTACTGATAAAAGATGTGCCTTTTGATTTCTCTGCTGAGTGTGTGCAGGCATTTCAGGTTCTGAAAGAGAAATTGATCACAGCACCTGTGATGATAGCACCGGACTGGGGGTCGCCATTTGAGGTGATGTGTGATGCAAGCGACACAGCACTAGGGGCAGTGTTGGGACAAATGCGAGAAAAATGCATTCATGTCATCTACTACGCTAGTATGACATTGTCAGCCGCCCAACTGAACTATGCCACTACAGAGAAGGAGCTTCTTGCTGTTGTTTTTGCTCTGGATAAGTTTAGATCATATTTAATAAGGAGCAAAGTTGTAGTGCACACAGATCATTCTGCCCTGAAATATTTGATGTCTAAAAAAGATGCAAAACCAAGGCTAATTCGTTGGATTCTTCTTCTGCAGGAATTTGACTTGAAGATAATCGATAGGAAGGGCACAGAGAATCAAGTTGCAGACCATCTTTCTCGTTTAGATAATCACGTTCAAAGCAATGACATTATTCGAGACAGTTTTCCAGATGAACAACTCTTTGAGATCACCAATTTACCATGGTACGCCGATTTTGTTAATTATCTATCAAGTAAGTTCATTCCTCCCCATCTTACGTATCAGCAAAAGAAGAAGTTTTTCTCAGATTTGAAATATTATTTGTGGGAGGATCCTTATTTGTTTAGAATATGTGCAGACGGTATAATACGTAGATGTGTACCCAAGGAAGAGGTAAGTGAAATTCTGTTTCATTGTCATGCTGGTCCGGCTGGAGGTCACTTTGGGGCAACTAGAACTGCGTCCAAAGTCCTCCAGTCTTGTTTTTATTGGCCTACTTTGTTTAAGGATGCGCATGAATTTGTCACAAAATGTCCAGATTGTCAGCGAACAGGTAATATCTCCAAGAGACATGGACTACCTCTCAATAATATTCTTGTGTGTGAATTATTTGATGTGTGGGGCATCGATTTCATGGGTCCGTTCCCGGTTTCTTTGGGGAACAAATACATTTTGGTGGCTGTCGACTATGTATCTAAGTGGGTAGAGGCGGTTGCATGCAAAACTAATGACTCTAGAGTTGTCGTTCAATTTCTTACGAAGAATATTTTCTCACGTTTCGGCACACCTAGAGCCATCATTAGCGATGGGGGTACACATTTTGGTAATCGTCAATTTGACAGTTTATTGGCTAAGTATGGGGTCCGACATAAGGTGGCCACACCTTACCATCCCCAAACTAGTGGCCAAGTCGAGGTTTCGAACCGAGAACTTAAACGCATTCTGGAGAAGACTGTCGGTGCTTCGAGGAAAGAATGGTCTAGGAAACTCGACGATGCACTTTGGGCTTACCGCACTGCTTTTAAAACCCCCATTGGCATGTCCCCTTTCAAATTGTTATATGGAAAATCATGTCACCTACCTGTAGAACTTGAACATAAGGCTTATTGGGCTACTAAATTTCTGAATTTTGATGCTAAAGTCACAGGTGACGAGAGAGTGCTGCAGCTAAACGAATTGGATGAGTTTAGGTTGGAGGCGTACGAGAATGCCAAGCTTTACAAGGAGAAAACCAAACGTTGGCATGATCAGAACATTGTCCATCGAGAATTTTTGGTGGGTCAACAGGTATTATTATATAATTCTCGACTGAAATTGATGCCAGGTAAGTTGCGTTCACGGTGGTCAGGACCATATACCATCACGCAAGTTTTCCCCTACGGGACAGTGGAGATCACTAGTGACGCAACTGGAGCGTTCAAAGTGAATGGGCATAGGCTGAAAGTTTATCACGGTGGTGCCATACCCGATGAGCCGACCGCAGTTGATCTGCAGGATCCAAACTAAAATCAAAGGGAGTACAGTCAGGCTATCGACTCTAAATTTAGCGCTTACTGGGAGGCAACCCAGTGTTTATTTTTAGTTTTCGTTCCTGTTTCATTTTAGTTTTCTTTATTTTTGTTTTATGTATTCAGTTGATGAGTTAATCTCAGTGAATGGTGGTGCAGTTAATTTATGTACTGGCGGTGGAATTTATCAAGTGTGGGAGAATTTATCAGGGCGATCGGTTTCAAAATCTCGAACAGACCAAGGAAGTTTCTGTACAATTCTTGAGTCTTGTGTGCTTGATTGAGTTTCAACTTTGATTTCTAGAATTTAAGAATTGCATATTTATGGCGTCACATTTGGGTTGGTTCGTATATATTTATGAAAAAAAAAAAGGGCGAAATAGGATGGCAGAGTCTGCACGGACCACGACCCGGACCCCTACACGGGGTCCGTGTCTATTACTTTCAATACTGCCAATCACCCGAGTCTGAACGGATGCAACTACGGACCCCTGCACGGGGTCCGTGTCATACACTTCTCAGAATTCAATAACCCAACGTAGATAATGCGCAATAAATTGCTCCCTCTGTCCACCACGTACTCGACATTCGACCAGGGAAGTGTTTCTGTTTTCACACTCTTGCTAGTTCATATTATATCATTTTACACTGAGGGCAGTGTCGTTGTCAAAGTGTGGGGGTGGGTCAGTTTTGTTACACATCGTTGCACAACACTTAACATCACTTTTCACGTAGGATGAGACTATTGCTAGACAATGAACTCTTGTTTCACTTAATAATCGGATTAATTTGTTAGATTTTGGATCACCCGGGAAATTGTTTCATACCTAGTATTGAATGAGAGGAGTCGTAGTTTCAAGGAGAGGGCCAGACATGAACCAGTTCTGTATCAGCATTTCTTTCAATGCACGTAGTCAAACTTTTACTCATTGCTAGTGAATTGGTGAAATGTGAAAGAAAAAAAAAAAAAAAAATTCGAACAACAATCCCTAGAACTTGTCTAATTAGCCCTCGAAGCGAAAATACGAACGATGATGACTTAGGGATGATTTAGGCGATTTTTGGACCGTTTGAGCCTTTCAAGCCTGACCGTTACATCATTTATTATCTCTAGTAACCCTTCTTGAGCCTATAAAAATCGAATGGTGTGTGCAATGACACACAATTAGCCCCCATTCGTCATTTATTCTAAGTCCCACATCAACTACCTGAATATTAGCCTATACACTTTTTCCTACCTACATGTGAGAGAAATAAACCTCCTGTGCACATTGAAATGTTCGAATTACTCTAATGGATCGAAGAAATATGTGTGAAGGAGTCGATGACTTCTTATTCAAAAAAAAAAAAAAAAATTCTGAGAAAAAGACAAAGGAGGAAAGTGTATAGTATTGAAAACACCCGAAAAATCTGTGGGTGAAAGTTGGTGGACAATAAGAAAGAAAGAAGATGATAGAGCTCTGAAAATGAAGAAAATACAGTAATTGTGGACGAGTCGAAAGTTGGATGAATGTGCTGCAGGATAAATTTTTATTTCCTCTCACTTTTGATTCCCATACTTTTATAGTAGCCGTGAACCTTGGCCTTACGTTACAAGCTTGAAAAGACCTATTAACCAAGTCATTGTTGCTCAACATTTAGTAGAGAGGGGTATGAAAGTCAAACATATGGGGTGTCGAGAAAAAAAAAAAAAAAAAAGTGATCATGAAACCAAGTAGCGAGTGATGAGTACGAGTCTGGCCTGCACACTACACACATCTTGTTCTGTTGATCCTTACTGGGTAAATGTTTGAATCTTGAATTGCGACGAAAACGAATCTTGTGATATGCGAAGCATGATTTGACCGGGGGTGAAGGAGTTTGACAAATTGAGAAGTTTTGATTGTGGTACTTGAGTTCTGAATCTAAAATATTCTCATCTTTATTTTTATCTGATTTGTTCGAGGACGAACAAGAGTTAAGTGTGGGGGAGTTGATAAGTACGAATTGTATAGCATTTAAGGGATCTTATTTTGTCGTATTCGTGCTTATTTGGCATTTTTATTCCGAGTTTCACGCTTATTTTGTCTCCTTTTGGCTATTTGCAGGTTTGACCAAAAGTGGGTGAAGACCAAAGAAATGAAAGAAAAGTCAAGCCTCGCAACGCCACATCAGAAACACCCGGAAAAATAGAAGAAAACACAAAAGTTTTGGAAACAAAGACCCAGACACGGACCCCGGAGACGGGTCCGTGTCATTCAACAATAAAAGAAGAATTCAGCCGAGGAAGCACGGACCCAGACACGGACCCCGGAGACAGGTCCGCCCTTCAATTGCGGAGACACAACTTACAGAGTCTCGACGGACCTGTAACCGGACCCCTACACGGGGTCCGTGTACCTCACCATCCGAGAATCCAAATTACAGTGTGTGGACGGACCTCCAGACGGACCCCTGCACGGGGTCCGTGTCAGCCATCCTCGAGAAAGAAAAAATCCAGTACCTACACGGACCCCTCTCCGGATGCAGGCACGGGGTCCGTGTGTGCAATATCAGATCGAGATCCTGCGAAGATTTGCTCGTGATTTTGGAGAGGAATAAAAGAGGAAAACCTAGACATTAATTGTTGAATTTTCAGAGAGGCAGCCGACTTGGAGAGAAAAAGAGGCGCAAGCTTTGAGCATCTTGAAGACGGCGACGACTTGGGCGAAAACAGCGCAATTTACACGCAAGATCCGCGCACCGTCATTGAGATTTCATCTTCTCTTTTATTTTCTTATTTTCAGACATGAATTCAATTATTAAATTTGATTTTAGTTTTGAATTTATGGAGTAGTTTTCTTTTGTGATCGGGACCACGATAGGAACAAACGATTGATTTTTGTTTATTCATTGAATTGTTTGATTTATGAAATTAATTCTTGTTATTGATTAATATTTGCGTAAATTTCTTGCTTTTAAATTGGCCAATTAATTGCATGTTTGTTGTTCAATCTTGAATCGAATGAGAATAGATTGAATTTAGCTTCGAAAATATTAATCAACACACGGTTAAACCGACTAGAAATAGTATTCGGTTTCAGTGTGCGATTTTAGGCGATAGCTGTAATTCTATCGTTGATGCATGCATTTTTGTTTAATTAAATTCAATTAGAAATAATTGGACTGTTAAATGAAAATAGGATTATAAATTCTAGAAATAGATTTATAATTAAATTAGAGGATTACATCGTGACTACGAATAATCGCTAGTCGAATAATTCCAGTGCTTGAATTTAATCAGAGTTTGTTACCGTTGTGCGTTCCCGATCATTTTATTTAAATTTGAAAATCCCAAGTCCCAAGCTTCTCTGATATTTGATTTAGTCATTAAAATTAGCATAAATTAGTTTAAAAGTTACGTAGTTGAAATAATAATCAAATCACTCGTTATTGTTTGCCTAGATTAAATAAAATAATTGAATCTTAGTAATTAAGTAATAGTCTCTGTGGGATCGATACTTGGACTGTTTGTCCATTTACTATAACTTGACCTAGTCCGCTTGCTAGAATTAATCCCAACCGAAACCGTCGGTCAACCAGCATCAATGTATTTCAAATTATTCAAAGAACATCAGTAGCAGCGATAAATACTGCAAAAGGGTGTAAACAGATGATACTCACTGTTTTCTTCATCTTCCTCTGCGGCATTCTCAAAATCATCAGTAAAAGATAGTCGAGGATCTGCCTTTATTTTCCTCTTCTTCAGTTCTGCAGCTGAAGCTCCTCCTCTCTATACAGAGAAGAAACAACAGAAACACATACATAAAATGGGGGCCTAAAACCAAAATGTCAAATATTCATCAGGCAGAAAATTCACTCACTCTTGCTGTAATTTTAGGAGTTTTTCCTTCTCTTCCTCTTCTATTTTGTTCTTAATATTCACTCTCTGAAGCAGGAAGCACCATATCAACAAGTAACAATCCAAGAGTCCAAAAAGGGGGGAAAGGAGAGTAAAGTACCTTCTCAACATATTGTTCCCGAGTGACCAAACCAACAGTTTCCTTCTTGAATGCAGTCTCAATAATCTGAGCACAATTGACAGCAATACTCCAATTAAATACAGAAGAATGACACATAAACAAGCATTTATTTAAAAATGAACAGGTCTTTCATAATTTTTCTCACATTTCGAAGTGAAGTAGGCGAAACTGAAAATTGGATAAATTTTTTTTCGCCCACTGTTTTAAGTTTAGTTAGCCTGCCATAAGACTTGGAGTCATGTCGAAGCTTGATTTTGATTGTTTATTGAGCTAGAATTTCAAGTCAATCTCAGTACTTTACCTAGCTAGTGTCATGTTAATCGCAGTACCTACATAATAGTAGGTATCACAAACACCCCAGCTTTGGCTTTCGAACATGAAACATAAAATTCGATCATGACTTGAATATTTCACCAAGACCTTCACTGTGGTGAAGCCTGATTTAATTGCTAGTAGTGTATTCTAAATGGAGGTCAAGGCAGCCACCTAGGCGGTAGGCGACCCTCGAACGGGCAGTACGAAGCTATCCGACGGGCGAGGTGGCCGAGGCTGTCCATGATTTTAAAATCATAGTCAACTATCAAAGTAAAATAATTTTAAAAACCAATCAAATTCAATGAATTTTAATAACGAGTCAACTTCAATCAATTTTAAAAACCCTAGATATAATAAAAGCACATCTCACTTTTTTTTATTTACTTTTCTTTAAAGTGTCCTCCACCATCAACCACTACCTGGCTCAAATCGCCTCAATCAGCCACCACCTTAATTATCTTGTTAGTTTGTATTTATATATTTAATTGCACTTCGTCTAGATTGTATTATATTGTATGAAACTTTTTTTTATGCATAAACATTATTTAATTACATATATTACATAAAAAATTATGATTATTTGAAATTATATTGCATGATCATATATAATTACCTATTTTGCTAAAAAAATCAACCTAGGCGGTGCCTAAGCGGCTGAGGCAATAGGCAAACACTGACCGCCCCATCACCGCCTCCCGCCATTTACAACATTCATCGATTGCAAGCCTAACACGAGAAATAGAGTTGCTTGATGTTTTTTCCAAACATAAAAAAGCATTACAATGCACTTTTCGAGTTTGATTGAATTACTTTTGGGACCTGTGATAGTACTTGAACTTGGCTAGATTGTTTAAGGATCCAAAATAACTCAAAACTCAAATACTCCATATCTTTTTTCCACAGACGGCATAACAAAACCCGGCTTCAGGTCCTTGTTTTGATAAGATTCACCAGATTCGATAGTTCGAATACCTTGAATTGTCCATCCTTTTTATACAAGAAGTTAGAAAAGTACGTCATAAAATTACAGTATCTATAACAGAAGGCTTCGATCATATTACTCAATCTTTAAAGCTTGGAAATACCTTAATCAAACAAGCCATTCACTAGCTAAATTAGATTAAATGTGGAGAAAAACCCACATTAAAGCAGGAGTAACTCGAATTCCGGCCACTTCAATCCTTCATAAAGGGTATTGAACGGAAAGGCGATAATACGCCAATTTTGATAGTGAAAACGCCTCGGCCAATGTTCAAGATAAGATACCTCGGAAGTGCTGGAGCCGAACTGGAGGAGACCCGGTTGGCCTTCAGAAGCAGCAGTTTTCTTCTTGAGCTCCTGAATCTTACAGCGCTCGGCTTCTCTCTGCTTCTCCAGTCGACGAATCCGAACCGCATCCTGCGCCGTGCCCACGTACCCGTCACCCATACCCGCCATGATGATTCCCTCCTTCAACTTAGGATTCTGATTTTATTTCTTTTTCCCAGGTGCCACAGCTAAGTACTGCGGGAAAATGAGGAAAACGGGAGTCACGGAAGTGTTTATTTAAAAAAAGGGAGTCAATGTAAATTTACTTTTTTATCTTCTGTTTTAAATTTGTTTAAAATTAATTTTTCATTTAGTGTATTTAAATTTTAATTTAATTTTATATATATATAAAATTTGTAATTTAATTAAATAAAAAAAGATACATCTCTTCCGCGACTCACCTCAACCCACTCATCTCAACCCTAGTTTCATTTCTTACGCCCAATCGCCGCCGGTCAGCGAATTGCCCTTAATCTTTTCCTCCTACATTGCTAACAATTAATCATGAGTCTAGCAGGAATTCCTCTGCAACAAATCGCACGAAAAAACCATGTATTGGTAAGAAATTTATTTTGAGATCGAAAATGTACACGCTTCGCGACACAGGGGTCGTGATGGGTCGCGAAGCACATCGCTTTGCGACCCCTGATCGGTCGCGCATACACATGCTTCGCGACCCACAAGACGTGTGGGTCGCGAAGCTTCGCGACCCTCGCGAGACGTGTGGGGGTCGCGAAGCACATCGCGAAGTGTGCTTCGCGACCCCTGATCGGTCGCGAAGCTTGCTTACCCCAAGCTTCGCGAGACCAGGGGTCGCGAGCATACCCACGCTTCGCGACCCAGGGGTCGTGATGCTTCGCGACCCATCACGACCCCTGGGTCGCGAGACTTGTGGGTCGCGAAGCTTCGCGACCCATGAACACAATTGCTTAAATTTAAATTTTGGCTATTTATGTAACTTTTTGTGTTTGTTTTGATTTTTTTACAGATTTACTTTCCAACTAAACTTGGAAGGGATCAATTCTTTGAATGCAAAGTAACCGTAGGATCAAGATATACTGAAATCTGTAAGAAAATTGTAGCATTTTTAAATGAGAAAGAGATAGAATATTTGGTGCAATATACTCAATTTGGTAATTTAATTTTATGTGCTAAGGATTATAACAATTCCAATCAATTGTTATGGTTTTTGATCAGTAGGCAAAGTTATGACAGTGAAAGTGAAGAATTTTGGATGATATATCGTAAACGACCTTTACGATTTTCATTATTAGAGTATTGTTTGTTAACTGGATTAAATTGTTCAAATGTTTATCCTATGATACCCGAAGAAGATGAATTTAGGGAGAGACATTTTGGTGGGAGTTACTCTATACGTTTGGGAGATTTGATAGATAGAATAGATGAATATGATAACGATTTTGGAGGAGAAATAGACATTGAAAAAGTGAAATTGGCTTGTCTGTTGTTTGTGGTAGGTGTATTAGGGAGACACAGAAAAAATAAAAATGATACCATAGATTTAGAATGGATTAGATTAGTAAATAATTTTGATAGTTTTATAAAATATCCCTGGGGTAGAATAGCTTTTGAAGAAGTAGTTTATGGACTTAGAAAAGATCTTGAAACTAAGTTCAGAAGCTACGAAAATTTGGTAGCACGCCGTAGTAATGATCCAGATTTCAGCGGGTTCGGCAGCTTCCATATAAGTGGATTTGTTCATCCTTTACAGGTAACTAAATATTGTTCATTAAATGAAATATCCTTGTTATTTTATATCATACTAATCCTTGTTATTTTATATCATACTAACTGTGTTTATTTTTCTGTGTTAGATTTTGGCATATGAATATTTTCCATCCATTGCTCAAGTGTTCGCCCGACCTCGAAAAGGTCCCAATGTACCGATACCTCGGATGTGTCATTGGTTGACTAGAAAATGGAGTAAAAATCATTCACCTTCCATGGATGATGTGAACAAAGCATTTAAAAATGTAAATAACAAGGTAAAAATACAAGAAATTCATTTTATTTATTTTTCTTATTATCTAATATATTTTTTTGTTAACGGTTAACTAATTTCATGTTTATTGTTAATGATTAATATAGGATATTTTGGGGATACTCATTCCCACCTCGGAGGAGCGGGTGTCTGTACATTACATGACTGAAAATTTTGTTGATTCTAATAATGTGATAATCAATCGCATTACGGAGTTAATTTGCCGAGGTATCCAAGTAGTTTGCACTCAAGATCCATTGGGTGACTTAGAGGATGAAGTGGGTGTACAGACTGAGACCGAAGATCGACCATTTCTCCAGCCATTCACATATACATACTCCAGATCATCTCGAGATAAAGTCAGAAAATCTTCTCGGCCATCTCGTAGTCCTTCACACATGAATCCACCGTCTCCTCCTTTGTCTCCTCCATTGACTCACACTCATTTCTCTCCTCCATTGACTCACATGAGAGATCATGTTGCAGATATGTATGAACTTCGTTTCATAAGTTTGGAGGATAAAGTTGAGATGATACAAAAGGACCAAGCCGATATCAAAAATCAATTGAAAAATATACATGACGATATATCGAGTTTGAAGGATATATTTGGGAGATTATCTTCGATGAATGTCAATGTTGGTAAGTTTTATCAATAGTTATATGATTTTTAATTTTGAGTATGAAAAATGACAAATTGTATGTATTATTCTCAGATCAAGGCGAGACATCAAGTCATCGATTTGAAGATATTCCATTTGAGGTGGATCCAAATATTCCACTTGTGAGCGATCCTTCTTTGACTCGAGCTTTTGAAAAAACTTCGGGCGGTAAGTTAAGATTGTTCACAGTGGAGGAAGAGCCTATGACTGAGGAGGAACTGCGTCGTCTTGTTATAAATGATATGATGTCTGTGAGTTTTCAGAAAAGAGTTAGAATGTTCGCCAATCGATCGTGGCCACAAGTAAGTGCTGAGATTAATTGTCCTACGGAAAATAGGATGATATGTGGGCTGTGTTCGTCCTACGATAGCTCGTGGTTTCGTGTATTGGGGACACCTGCTTCTTGGCTGACTGAGACCGTAAGTTTGTTTGTTTCTTTTTTTTTTTTGCGTTGAGTTAGTAATTAACATATTTCACTTTTATCACTTTCAGCATATTCAAGAATGTTGTCGAGGGTTGCTCCAACTACAAAGGACATACTCACATTTTATGTCACAAGAGGTGTCATTGATGGATGTGGATTTTCATCAGCTGGTTTCGAGTGCTTTCAATGAGGGTGGAGAGTATAATATAGAATGTTTGATGCCCTATGTGAGAGCAGAAATTAGTGAGTGGCCGGCTATTTCATGGAACAAAGCCAAAATAATTTTGATACCCTTTCATCTTCCTGGGCATTGGGTTTTGTTAAAGGTTTTGCCTAATCGTAAGAATATCAAAATCATGGATTCAGACCGTAGCGTAGATAGGTCGGGCAAGACATTGCTTAAACTTATTAACCCTTTGTCTCTTATGCTTCCACATATGTTGGGTGTTGATTCTTTAGAAAGATGGAGTATAGTTAGGCCAGAAACTTTTCCTACTCAAAAGACGAGGTTAAAATTTTTTATTTTAAAAATTATTATTTCATTATTGTTTAATGTATATCAATGTATTTAATGTTATTTTTTCATTGCAGCGGTGAATGTGGAGTCTACTGTTTAGCGGCAGCAGCTTATACCATGTTTAGAGAAAATGCCTATGAACTTGACGATGAGAAGATTGAGGAATTTAGGCATTATTGTTGTTGTTGTATTTGGGATAAATTTTGGTCATTGGATTAAAATATTTATGTGATACATTATATTGATTTTTAGTTACATTATGTATTTTTAGTTAATGAATGTGATCTATATACTCAATCTATATGAAAATTGATTTTATTCATTGGTTCGTGTAGGTATCTATTTTAAACAATGAAACATGAAACCAATTTTCATTGTTTAAAATTTATATGCAAAATGAGATTACTAAGGAAATGAAAAAATACTGGAACGACACGAAAACATCAAACAATGCCAAGGAATTGAAAAAATACATAAAAAAAATACCAGACACGAAGACACGAAAAAACGTGAAGGGACACATGCAACGCCCGCACCGCCGAGCGCTCTCGGCAGGGACCGCCGAGCGCTCTCGGCGGAGCGCGGCAGCGCCTGCCGAGAGATCTCGGCAGGGACCGCCGAGCGCTCTCGGCGGAGCTCGGCAGCGCCTGCCGAGAGCTCTCGGCAGGTTCGCGCACCTGCGCGCCGATCCGCGCGCAGGTGCGCGCCTGCTTCTGGCAGGCACGCGCACCTGCGCGTCCGCGCGCGCAGGTGCGCGGGTACTGTTCACGGGGTCGCGATTACACGCGACCCACGCGACCGAAATTTGGTGGGTCGCGATTACACGCGACCCACGCGACCGAAATTTGGTGGGTGAGTTTAGATCGAGAAACATATCGATTTATGTACAATAAACATTAATTTAATTTCATATGCATCGATATTAAAGTTAATATGTAATGAAATCTGTTACTAAATAATTTTAGTGAAATTAAAAAATTAGTTAATATTTATATACAATAAATATTAATTTCATACACTTAAATATACATTCATTAAAATTAATTTCATATGCTTACATATAATTCATCAAAGTGAATATGTAATGAATTTTTTTAGTTCAGTTGTGTTATTATAAAAAATTTGTTAAGATTTTTAGTGGAATTATAAAATTTTTTAAGACCATATTTGTTAGAACAAGAGATACATTCTTGTCAATTTTTTAACTAACATACTTAAATTATAATATATAACTCATTTTAAAATTTTTACACAAATAATATTTTTATTTATATTTACGTTCTAATCATATATAAAGTAAATTATATATTATAAAATGATAAAAAAATCAAAATTTCTTACCTACGCGACCCATGGAGACCCAAACTCGACCCAAACCCTAAACCCTAAACAAAACCCTAAATCAAACCCCTAAATTATCACTCAACCCACGCGACCCAAAATTGAAAAATTTACAAGCCTACGCGACCCATTTATGAAAAATTTACAAGCCGATTACTCACCCTCGAAAAAAATTAAAAATTAGTACACAAATTACAATAAATTAATAAAATCAATTCGATTGTCTTTAAATTCAAACAAATTACAAATAATTCAATCCTATCTTCTACCAAATTCTCCAACGGATGGAAATCTGTTTTGTTTTTTCCTTCCACGTCTTCTCTTGATCACCGGTGGCAGTACTAACATATCATCAGGAGGCCACTCGTTCTGATTCAGAACAGGATAAATCGGCTCAGAATACGCTAAAGACCATATCATAACAGAATAATACTCTGAGCATAAGGAATATAAATTAACATCACGAAAATAACTCGCTGCAATGGCATGTGAACATGGAATCTTGTCAATATCGAATTCCCTACAGGTACATCTCTTTGATTCCAAATCCACAATGTCACTATCCGTAGCACTTCGAACATCAAACTCGAGACGGCCCAGCTCATAAACTTGATATGCCCGACCAATATTAAACCTTTCACGTAGAATTGACTCAACAGTTGGAGTGAAATTTGTTGTTGATGCTATAGATGCATTTCGATACCTTGAAAACCAAGATATAGTCAAAGTCTGCAAAGAATTTAATAGTGCAATGATTGGAAGTTGTCTTTCTTCACGCAATCTTGCATTTATTGATTCAACACCATTAGTTGTCATAATATTATACCGAGATCTTGGGCTATATGCTCGAGTCCATCGATCCAATGAATCACTTTCACTCAAAAACTTTGCAGCATCGGGATATATTTTCTTAAACTTCTCGTACTCCAAGTCAAAGTCGATTTGCTTGTAAATTTTTGCTAACCGCATAAACATTTCGGTACAACCCTTCTTTTTACAACGAATTTTCATATTTTGTGACAAGTGCCATATACAATGACCATGATGTGCATTTTTGTAAACGTTGGCAACTGCGGCAATGATGCCCGGATGTCTGTCTGAGATAATCACCAACTCGTCCTCATCAACCACTACTTCCAAGAGCTTCGTCAAAAACCAACTCCACGAAGCAATTGATTCCACATCAACAACAGCCCAAGCCAAAGGATATTGATGAAAATCTCCATCTTGTGCTGAGGCCACAAGTAAAATACCGTCGTACTTTCCTTTCAACCATGTACCATCAATAGATACTACTTTTCTCATGCATCTATATCCTCTTGCACATGCGCCATATGCTAAAAACAAATACTTGAATCTATTATGCTCATCTACTACTAAATCTATTATACTACCCGGGTTCATTTTCTCGACCATTTTCAAATACGAAGGCAGAAGACCAAAACTTCTTTCAGGATCACCTGTGAAGATATCATGAGCAAGTTGTTTACCTTTCAAAGCTTTGTAATAGGTAATGTCAACCCCCTTATTCCGCATCATTGTCATAATAGATTTTGGTTGAGGTGTTTTCTGTTGTCCTCGAAAGTTCTCTACCAACATATCACAAACGATAGATGAGCTAGCTTGTCGATGCTTTTTACGCATTCCAGTCATGTCACAATTGTGTGTGTTGCAATATGTACGAATCACAAAATCTGTTGAGTTATCGTGTTTTGAAGTCCAAATTCTCCAGCTGCAACCTTTATTCACACAACGAACCGAATAGATATTTCTAGAAGATTTGACACTTTCAAACTCAAAAGACGAGTTCAAAGCAATATTGGATAGCACTTTCTTCACTTCGGTCTTGCTTGAAAATCTTTGACCAATAAATAAGCTTGAACTATCGGTAAATGAATAAGTATCAGCTTGAACATTAGTCTCAGTATCATGAGCTATACCAATGTGGTGGATGTTAACATCGTTATCATCGACATTAATATCATCTATATCCTCCACATCATTTTCTGTACTCCTCACATCATTCTCTTGTATATTTTCAGTTTCTAATACATCATTATTGGTACCATGGTCATTTGAGACAAAAGTTCTATCAAAATAGTGATCGTACATATTTGTTTCATCATCAACATACTCATCATCCAAATGCGTAAAATTTAAATCCGGTGACATGATATTTTCCCTTTGAACAATATCAAGGGAAACAACACTTAGTTCAAATTCTACGTGAAGTACTGGTCTTTCTTTTGCACATCCAAAATATAAGTATGCTTTCAAATCATTATCATCCTCAATATAAATTGGACGAATATTGCAATGCTTCACGTCAGGAAGATAACTTAATTTCAATTTTTCTGTACCAGCTAGATTTATAATTCTGTATATCTCACTTTCTATATATTCCACTGAACAAATATCAGAATCCAAAGGAATACCTGCCCACTTACCACTAGACCATGAACGCCATTTAAATATATTATCTTCATTAACTTCCCATTCTCCGTTGTACTCAAACAGAATAACTGTTGGCATAACCTACAAAAACATAAATAAGAATATTAAATTATAGACAATATCATTTATTTAAAAAAATATGTTAATGAATTACAACATTGACCAACACATCACTAAACACACGTGGGTCGCGGAGAGAAACGTGGTCACACGTTTGGGTCGCGTGGGTCGAGGTGGGTCGTGGTTACCTAAGCCACCGCGACCCACTGTGGTCGAGGGTTGAGGTGCACCTCGACCCACCGCGACCGTGGTTGTGTGTGCACCTCAACCAATCTGTGCACACCTCCACCCATACACCTCCACTGTGAACCTCTATCCATCAATATGTGTGGTTTAGACACTATCCCATATCATAATATAACTCCTCTAAATACTCATCCGACCTCCACTAACAAAAATTCTAACAAAATACAACCAGAACTAAACTGAACAAACAAGTACAACAGTCGAGTATATGCTTACTTCTAAGAGAATCTTCAAATTCAAATGATTTACTTCTCTAGGAATCTTCAAATTTTCAAATGATTTTTGATTAGTTTATCGTGAAGAACACAAAAATAACGGGAATAAATGAAACCTCAATAAGGAATAGGAATAGAATAGGAATAAGAAAAGTTTCTGATATATCAATTAAAAAAATAATTTTTTAAAAAAACTAACTAACTCCCCTAATTAATGAACTAATAAATGACCTCACCTAACTAACACAGTCCACTCCCTTCTCCCGATTTAAAAAAGTCAAAATCCCTTTTATTTATTTAAATTTAAAATGGGTCATATATTTTTTATTGACCCTAAGTACTGCGTTCCTCTTGATTATCTTAAAATATCAACTTAACCCAAACTTTAGCTCTAAATTCAAAATTTGCCCAAATGTTATAGAAACTACAAAATTGTCCTAAATTTGTAAAACTTTTAAAATTCCCCAAATTTCACATGACCATCGGATGCTCATACAATTTAATTATAAATAATATTCATTTTTTTTAATACAAAGTGATGGAATCTTAACCATAAATATAAATCAAATATATAATTTTTTGTGTCGTTAAATATAAAATTATTTAATTTTTCTACTATATATTATCGACTGAATTATATATTTTTATTATAAATATTTTATTGTATTTATTTAAATTTAAATCAATAAAATAACAAACATTCATAAAATTTGAACAAAGTGTCGGAATTTTCCTTTAAAATCATGTTTTTACGTATACATAAACATGATATAAAATGCGGAAGCGGATCGAGAATTACCTCCAGCCATTGAAAATTTGTTGAAGCTTTCTGATTTCTTTTCGATTGAGGTCTTCTAAACACTTCAACACTCCTTTAGATGGTGTATTTTCTGTATGAGATTGTGTGTTTAGGGACCTCAATGCCTTCGGTATTTATAGGCACACTCATACCATCACCGAGTGTTTTGGGAGCTCGAGATTCAAACCAAATTTGTATACACATCTCAATTTTCAAATTTTGAGGCTTCCGTGTACAAATTTTTTTCAACAATTTTTGGCAATGACCGTCGTCAATTTCAACATGTTTATTTTACGGGTCACAATTTTGTTACATTCTCCCACTTGACCCGTATATCTCTTTTATCATAGGAGAAATTAAAATACATGAATCATGGCGATAGGTCATCTAAAAACGATTATTATCTTCCATGTATCACAATGTATTATATCTCTCAAATAACTTAATGAATAAACCCTATGTTTATTCGAGGTCCAACTTTATTGATATTTTTCATGATAACTGAATATGTACATAACTGGATATGAAAAATATCATAACTTAATGAGTTTCATTAATTTTGTTTTTACAACAAAATTACATAAAAGAACCAAGTCTCAATCTTTCTGTATGATCCTTGAATTTCAATGGTGGCATGCCTTTAGTCAAAGGATCTGCAATCATCAATTCAGTGCTAATGTGCTCGATAACCATGGTTTTATCTTTAACACGTTCTCGTATGGCTAAATACTTAATGTCGATGTGCTTGCTTCGACTACCACTTTTGTTATTGTTAGCCATAAAAACAGCAGCTGTATTGTCACAATATATTCTTAATCGCCTAGATATAGAATCCATAATTCTAAGCCCTGAAATGAAACTCTTCAACCATACACCATGTGAGGTTGCCTCAAAACAAGCTACGAACTCAGCTTCTATAGTGGAAGTAGCAGTCAATGTCTGCTTTGCACTTCTCTAAGATACAGCTCCACCAGCTAGCATGAAAATATATCATGGAGTGGATTTTCTTGAATCAATGCAGCCAGCGTAGTCTGAATCAGAGTAGCCAATTACTTCCAAATTCTCAGTTCGTCAACATAAGCATATAATCTTTGGTCCCTTGAAGGTACCTCATGACTTTCTTTGCAGCTTTCCAGTGATCTAAACCTGGATTACTCTGATATCTTCCCAACATCCCAACAATAAATGCAATGTCAGGTCTAGTGCAAACCTGAGCATACATTAAGCTTCCGACAGCAGAAGCATAAGGAATGCTTTTCATTTGTTCCCGCTCTAGATCATTCTTTGGGCATTGGCTCAAATTGAATTTATCGCCTTTCACAATGGGAGCTATACTTGGTGAGCAATCTTTCATCCGATATCTCTCTAAAACTTTATTTATATAGGTTTTTTGAGACAGACCTAGAATACCTCGAATTCTGTCTCTATGTATTTTAATGCCAATGACATAAGATGCATCGCCCATACCCTTCATATCAAAGTTCTTAGAGAGGAATTGTTTCATCTCATATAACAAACCTTTATCATTGGTTGCAAGTAATATATCATCCACATATAAAATAAGGAAACAAATCTTGCTCCCACTGACCTTCTGGTACATACATTGATCCATGAGGTTTTCAACGAATCCAAATGCAGAGATAACATCATGAAATTTTAAATACCATTGACGGGAAGCTTGTTTCAATCCATATATAGATTTCTTAAGCTTACAAACCAATTGCTCACCATTACTAGAGAAGAATCCTTCAGGTTGTTTCATATAAACCTCTTCCTCTAGTTCTCCATTGAAAAAAGCTGTTTTCACATCCATTTGTTGTAAATCTAAGTCAAATGTGCAACTAATGCTAGAATGATACGAAGAGAATCTTTCTTAGATACATGAGAAAAAGTCTCCTTGTAGTCG
Source organism: Primulina eburnea (assembly GCF_022965805.1). Classification (NCBI taxonomy): domain Eukaryota; kingdom Viridiplantae; phylum Streptophyta; class Magnoliopsida; order Lamiales; family Gesneriaceae; genus Primulina; species Primulina eburnea. The sequence continues at coordinate 240,020 of NW_027331648.1, read as the reverse complement.
ATTCCTTCCTGCTGAGTGAATCCTTTAGCTACGAGTCTTGCTTTATACCTTTCAATGTTGCCTAATGAGTCTTTCTTTGTTTTGAAGACCCATTTACATCCAATAGCTTTTACACCATCAGGCAACTGAACAAGATCTCAGACTCCATTAACTGCCATATAATTCATCTCTTCTTTCATAGCATTAAACCATAGTTTTGACTCATTACAACTCATGGCTTGTGAAAACGTTTCAGGATCATTTTCGGCTCCGATGTTAAAATCCGATTCTTGTAAATACACAACATAATCACTAGATATTGCTGATCTCCTTATTCTAGTAGATCTCCAAAGGTTGTTTGGTTGATCAACAATTTCTTGTTGTTCTTCATTAACAACTTGGTCTACTGGATTTTCATCAGCGATTTGTGGAACTTCAAGAACTGGTTGTCTAACACCCATTTGGTCTTGAGGGGTGTCAATAACGACCAATCTGTCATTTGAATAAGAGGGTTGTGCATTAATATGATCGTTCTAAAAAATTATGTCATTTGAATGATCGCTCCCACTAATCAAATCATTCTCAAGAAATTTTGCATTTCTTGATTCCACAATTCTACTGTTGTGAGATGGACAATAGAATCTGTACCCTTTGGATTTTTCGGCATACCCAATGAAATATCCACTTATAGTTCTTGGGTCCAGTTTCTTTTCATGTGGGTTGTAAACTCTTATTTCTGAAGGACAACCCCAAACGCGTATATGTTGCAAACTCGGTTTCCAAACTTTAAATAACTCAAATGGCGTCTTTGGGACTACCTTAGTTGGAACTCGATTTAATATATACACAGCTGTCTTAAGAGCTTCAGTCCACAAGGATTTAGGAAGTTTAGAGCTACTAAACATGCTCCTCACCATGTCCAATAATGTGCGGTTTCTCCTCTCAGCTACACCATTTTGGTCCGGAGAACCAGGCATAGTGTATTGGGCAACAATCCCTTGTTCTTGGAGAAACTTCGCAAACGGACCATGTGCTTGTCCATTCTCAGTGTATCTACCGTAATATTCTCCACATCTATCAGTTCTCACGATCTTAATATGTTTTCCACATTGATTCTCCACTTCAGCCTTAAAAACCTTAAAGGCTTCAAGTGCTTCGTTTTTGTTATGAAGCATGTAGATATACATGTATCGTGAGTAATCTTCAATAAAAGAGATGAAGTATTTCGGACTTTGCATGTCTATATCTGGACAACAAATATCTGAATGTATGATTTCTAATATTTCTGTACTTCTCTTGGCACCCTTTTTAGACTTATTGGTCTGCTTTCTCTTAATGCAGTCCATGCAAGTCTCAAAATCGGTAAAATCTAAAGTACTGAGTACTCCATCATTTACTAATCTTTTAATTCTCTCTATGGAGATGTGTCACAATCTCCTGTGCCACAATATAGAGGAATATTCATTTATAATACATCTTTTAATACCTCCTTAAACATGCATAGTGGTGTTATTATTTTGTAAAGAAATAAAGAAAAGATCATCAACTGTTGTACCAGTTCTAATAAGATTTGATTTATAAAACAAATTTATTGATTTATCCAAAAACTGAAAGGAATAATCAAAAGGTACAAGTTTTGATACTGAAATTAAATTCCTAGAAAAACTAAGAACATAAAAGGTCTTTTCCAATTTTAAAATATAATCACTATTTAACACTAGGCAGCAAGTCCCAATAGCCTCCACATGCGAAGACATCTTGTTTCCTGAATAGATGCTTCGCTCATTTTCTATTGGCTTCCTTAGGTTTTGCATACCCTGCAAGGTATTTGTAACATGGATTGTAGAACCAGAATCAATCCAACATGTATTATAAATCATATCAACCATATTAGATTAATAACAGACAAATGAAGTAGGAATACCTTTCTTTTCAAGCCAGTCTTTAAATTTATTGCAATCTTTCTTAATGTGTCCCGTCTTTTTATAGAAGAAACACTTGGATTATTTCTTGATGTCAGGTTGGGGTGGAATTATTCCTTTCATTTACCCTTGACTTTGGCTTGCTTTTTATACTTTCCTTGTGTGGTCATAAAGACATTATCATTTGTTTCCATCAACAACTTTCCTTCCTCTTGAACACACATGGTCATTAATTCATTAATCGACCATTTATCCTTATGTGTATTGTAGGAAATTTTGAAGAGTCCATATTGCTGTGGAAGAGTGCATAAAATGTAGTGCACAAGAAAATTCTCAGACATTTCCACTTCAAGTGTCTTGAGCCGATCCGCTATGTCCCGCATTTTCATGATGTGCTCTCACACACCTCTCACACTGGTGAGCCTTAATGAAGAGAATTCTATAATTAGGGTGCTTGCAAGTGCTTTATCTGAAGACTGAAACTGTTCATCAATAGCCTTCAGTAATTCTTTGACATTATTATGCTGATCGACAGAACCACGCATACCAGCAGAGATTTTGGTCTTTATGAACATTATGCAGAGTCGATTAGATAGCTCCCATTTTTCATAAAGATCAACATCATCCGGAATGCTATTTCCAGTAATAGCAGATGGTTCGTCTTTTCGTATAGCATAATCAATATCCATCTACCCCAATTGAAGAAGAATTCTTTGTTTCCAAATTTTATAATTAACGCCCTTTAGATCGGGAATGTCACATTTCATATCAGAAAAAGTCGCAGGTTGCATAACTGCACAAAATATCATATGCTTCAAATTTTGAGACAATATCATGTTTTACCAATGTAATTCATGTTTTAAAAATCTAGTGACATAAAATTTGCCTGTGGGCTAAAATTTTAATTCAATGAGATTTTTCTGTAACTTTATGATAAAACTATCAAAATGTATTTTCCTTAAATCCTGTGGGTAAATTAAGAAAAATATAATTTGATAGTTTAACCTAATTAGTTATATAAATAAAATAAAAATCCATGTGGGGTAAATTTTATTATGTTTATATAATTAATTACAATTGATGTCCATTATGTGATCCAAATCCACTTAATGCATAATTTTCATAATTAAGGATTGATAGACATGAATTTAATTGTGGCGATGTAAATAAAAACCAGCAGACCAGTAGCACTTCTCAAGAAAACAGTAGACAACAAGAAATCAGAAGCTACTGGTCTGTAAAAAAAAAGCAGTAGAAATGATAGAAAAACAGAATCAGTAGAAGATGTTGTCTAACGTGACTACTTTAAATGTTACCGTTAAGGTTACCAAGTACCAGTATTAATTGCAGCATTAAATACTATACGGAGTCATTTAATGCACTTTACCAAGTTTAGTATAAGACAGAACTGATTGTTTTATAGCTTTTCTGCAGGAACCATTTTTGGTAATAAAGCTGACTCTATCAGAGATCTGAAGACATCTTCTGTTTATGATAGTTGAAATCAGTCGTATATATACATGGAACAAACCCTTACACGACATGAACTCTACCCATAATATCTTTTCAAGGATCAAAGCTATTTTCACTCAACAAGACAACCTCGAAATTCCTTGATTACTTAGAGTTCAACACAAAGAAAAGTAGCACACGCTTCATAGCAAATATCTGATCTTTTGAAGATCATCATGTGCTACTGATTCTTACTCTCTTCACAATCTTTTGCAACACTTATACTTTATCAGGAAGAGATTGTAATCTGAAAAGAGTATTTTCAGAATCTTGTGTATCACATTCTTTTTGAGTTGAGTAACTAAGAGTTTCAGTAGGCTGAGGTGTAAGTCCTTCTGAAGTGGGTGTGTACATGAGTTGTACTGTAATATCCAAAGTCTTTTAGTTATACCTTCTGGAAACAGAAGAAGGGGAGAAGTAGAAGATTTCATCTTCGAACTTCCATAAACAACTACTGCCTACTGTCATTATTGTCTTTCACTTACTTCATCAGATTGTTTCCGCACGTATTATTGTAATCTAGGTGAAGGTATACGCAACAAGATATACTACTATCTCTAAAAGGATTTTAGTACCTCACACAAAGAGAAGGAAAAACGAGTAGAGTTTATTCACCCCCCTCTAAACTCAACTTCGATCCTCAACAATTGGTATGAGAGCAGGTTATTCTTGTTCGTGAAAATCTACAACAGATGGCACACTTTAGCAAGATCCCTATGTTCTCTAAGGAAGATTTTGATTATTGGAAGATTAGAATGCAAGCTCATCTTGCAGCACAAGATGATGACATGTGGTATGTCATCACAGATGGTCCATTAAAAATATTAAAGCCTAACACAGCTGTTGCTGTTACTGGAGGCGCACCACAGATGATTGAAAAATCAAGAAGTGAATGGACCAGCGAAGATAAGAAGAAGGCCAACCTTGATAATGTTGCAAATGATATATTATATAAAACTCTCGATAAGAACACTTTTAGCAAGATCAAAATGTGTTCTACTGCAAAAGATATTTGGGAAAAGCTCATCCAGATATGTGAGGGAAATGAGCAGACGAAAGAAAACAAACTGTCTGTAGCAATGCAAAAGTTCGAAAATCTAAAAATGAGAGCTGGTGAAACTCTAAATGAGTTCGATGAAAGATTCAGTAGCTTGGTAAATGAGCTAACAGCTCTGGGTAAAGAGCATAACAACAGAGAAATAGCTCTCAAGGTGATGAGAGCCCTACCCAGAGAATGGGATGTTAAAACAATGGTTATGAGAGTGTCCAAAGATTTAAACAAATTGGAACTGCACGACTTGTTTGCAGATCTGAAAGCTTACGAGTTCGAATTAGAAGTAAGAAGTGGAGAAGAGCCTTCAAGTCTACCTACCAAGGCTCTTGCTGCTACTGCTACAGCTATTACTGCTACTGTCACCACCTCCTCTACTGCTGCTACAGCTGTACCTCAAGCATTACCTACTGTGATCATTGACAGTACATTGGAGAAGACTGCTGAACAAATCAGTAGTGATGCTATGTCCTTATTTGTAAAGAAATTCTCCAGGTTTATGAAGAAGAACCATCGAACTTATCAGGGTCCCAATCGCAACTTCAAGAAAGATTCACCATCTGGTGATATGGGATGCTTTAACTGTGGAAAGATAGGTCACTTCATTGCTGATTGTCCTAAACCAAAGAAGGATGACCAGAAGAGAAAAGATCACAAGAGAAATGACAAAAAGTCCAGAAGAGATAGAAAAGTAATGATTGCTGAAGAAAGCAAATCCAAATGGGCAGACTCCAGTTCTGAGTCATCTGATTCAGAAAGTCATTCCAGTGACAGTGATGCAGAAGAAGTTAAATGTCTCATGGCAGACACTGATTCAACCTCGACATCTGAAGAGGTATTTGATTTTGATTCTAACGAATTTACACGAACTGATCTGGTTAATGCTTTACATGACATGGTAGAAGATTATTCTAGACTCTCTCAATCATTCAAAGAAGTTAAGATCGAAAATCAGAACTTAAAGGATCAGAACAGTAAGTTAACTTGCTTGCAAGTAGACAGCTGTAATGATTTACAAGTTGAGATGAGTAAATTAAAAACGGAGAATGAAAGAGCAAAATCAGATTACCAGAAGATGCTTTCTGAAAACCAGAAATTATCACTACTGGTAAATGCTTGGAACAAGTCTTCTATTTCACTAGAAAAGATGCAAGAGTTACAAAAACAATCTGGAGACAGGAGTGGTCTCGGTTTTTGTAATAATGAAGGCACTTCTGAAACGAATACTAAGCCAAAACTGGATATGTGCAAAGAGAAGTATATTCACTTTGTGAAATCCAGTGTGGTACAGAAACCAGAAGTACCTACTATTTCAGTAGAAAGGAATGTAAATAAGATGAACAGAAGAATGCATTATGGTCTGGGTTATGTTAAACCTAAGGAAAAAGTTGACCAGAGTTCTAGAATCATGAGAGGATTCAACTCAGGAAGACAACCTCCTATGAAGGTTAAAAACTACCAGTACTACAACTCTAAACCTGTTCAGAAGAGATACAGGCTGGACAACAGAAACAGAAGGGAGGAACAACATTTTAACATGCATAGTGTTAGAAGTAACAGACCTTCTGTTGCACACACATCTTTGGATACCCGAAGTACAAGGTCACCAAAAATTGTACAAATGTGGGTCCCCAAAAGACTAATAAGGCTTGGACCCAAATAGATTTGGGTACCAGATACTAAAATATGTGTTTGCAGGAACAGCAGAAGAAAACAGAAATCAGTAACTCTACATGGTATCTGGACAGTGGATGTTCCAGACACATGACTGGACAGAAAAACCTACTTTCCGAGATAATGAGTTGCACTGGATCAAAGATAACTTTTGGAGACAACTCAAAAGGTAAAACCGTGGGTAAAAATAAGATTATCCATGGTAACATAACTATTAATGATGTGTTATTAGTTGACAATCTTTGTTACAATCTAATTAACATTAGTCAACTATGTGATAATGGTTATTCCGTAGCTTTTCAGAAGCACTCATGTGTTGTTAAAGATTCTGCTGAGACTACTGTATTAACTGGAAAGAGAGAAGGCAACACCTACAGAGTCTCTTGGAACTCAAATCATGTCAACAATCCTACATGCTTGGTTGCCTCTCTTAGTAATAAACACTGGCTATGACACAAGAAATTGAATCATCTGAATTTCAAGTCAATCAATCATCTCAAAAAGCAGAATATAGTTGATGGCCTACCTGATATTAATTTTGTTAAAAATCATGTTTGTTCTGCTTGTCAGCTTGGGAAACAGATAAGATCTAGTTTCAAGAACAAAGATAGCAAGTCAACTTCAAGATGTCTGGAATTATTGCATATGGATCTATTTGGTCCAATCCCTATCATGAGCTTAGGGGGAATGAAATATACTCTTGTTGTTATTGATGATTGTTCTAGATTCACTTGGGTAATATTTCTCGCAGGAAAAGATCAAACCAGTAGCCTCCTGATCAAGCTTCTGAAAAGGATTCAACATGAAAAATCTACTTCCATCATTAAAATCAGAAGTGATCGGGGTACTGAGTTCACTAACAAGTATCTTGAGTTATATTTGGATGAACATGGGATTCATCATGAATATTCAGCTGCTAGAACTCCTCAACAAAACGGAGTAGCTGAGAGGAGAAATATAACTCTAAAAGAAGCAGCTAGAACAATGCTAGCAGATGCAGACATCTCACAGCGCTTCTGGGCTGAAGCTATTAACACTGCTTGTTACACGCAAAACAGATCTATGGTCAACAAAAGGCATAATCAGACCCCTTATGAAATATGGAAAGGGAAAAAGCCCAATGTATCTTATTTTCATGTTTTTGGGTGCAAATGTTTTGTACTAAATAATGGCAAAAATCATTTAACTGCATTTGACTCAAAATCAGATGCTGGACTATTTCTTGGTTACTCTGCTGTAAGCAAAGCCTTTAGAATTTTCAACAATAGAACTCTTAATGTTGAAGAGTCGATTCATGTTGTCTTTGATGAAGACAGCAGTGCTCTTGAAATATCTAACACGTCTGATTTAAGTAACAGGTTAGACAGGATCCACTTGGAACTGGATAATGAAGATGATGTAGAAGCAAATATCAAGGATCTTCAAAATCCAGAACCAGACATTCCGATAGTGGAACCAGAAGTACATACATTGGATTTACCAATACCAGCAGAAGACACTCAAGAACCTACTACTGGTTCCGTCGAGAACAATCTCAACATATCAAATCAGGAAGATATCCTTTTAAATCCTTTTATTTGGAGAAAATCTCATCCTCCATCATTGGTCATTGGTCATCCAGCAGCGCCTTTGAGAACCAGAATGCAAATGATTAATGAATATATGCATGCTGCTTTTATATCTCAGGACGAACCAAAGAAAATTGAAGAGGCTCTTCTGGATCCTAGTTGGATAGAAGCTATTCAAGAAGAGCTGAATCAATTCAAACGAAACGAAGTTTGGTTTCTAGTACCTAGACCATCTCACCAAGCTGTCATTGGAACTCGGTGGGTATTCAGAAACAAACTCAATGAAGAAGGCACAGTTATCAGAAATAAAGCAAGATTGGTAGCTCAAGGTTTCAGACAAGAAGAAAGAATAGACTTTGATGAGACCTACGCACCAGTAGCAAGGCTCGAAGCAATCAGAATATTTTTAGCCTTTGTTGCTTTCAAGAATTTCAAAGTATATCAAATGGATGTGAAAAGTGCTTTTCTGAATGGTCTTTTACAAGAAGAAGTCTACGTCGAACAACCTCCAGGTTTTATCGATCATTTCTCACCTCATCATGTATTTAAATTACACAAAGCATTATATGGTCTAAAACAGGCACCTAGAGCGTGGTATGACACCTTATCGCAATTTCTTATCGAACATGACTTTACAATTGGAGCAGTAGACAAAACTCTGTTTACTTTAGTCAAGAAAAAGCATATACTTTTAGTACAGATCTATGTTGATGATATTATTTTTGGGTCAACTAACCCCAAATTGTGTGCAAAGTTTGGAAAATTGATGCAGGATAAATTCGAAATGAGCATGATGGGAGAATTAAAATTCTTCTTAGGATTACAGATCAAACAATTGGATACTGGAATTTTTATAAATCAAGCCAAGTACACTAAGGAGCTTCTGAAAAAGTTCGGAATGGAAGCATGCTCTGCTGCTTCTACTCCAATGAGCACAAGTGGTTTTTGTCAATTTCTTGGTGATAGGCTGATATCCTGGTTTAGTAAGAAGCAGACCTCCATAGCCACATCTACTGCAGAAGCAGAATATCTGGCTGCTAGAAGCTGTTGTTCTCAAATATTATGGATTCAGCAACAATTAAAATAATATGGAATTCAAGCGTCTGAATCACCTATTTTCTGTGACAATACCAGTGCCATTGCAATCACACAAAATCCAGTACTTCATTCCAGAACGAAGCACATAGACATAAGACATCATTTCATCAGAGATCATGTGCAGAAGAAGAACATTCGTCTGGAATATGTTTCTACTGATCATCAAACAGCAGATATCTTCACTAAGCCTTTGCCGGAAAATAAGTTTTCTTATTTTCGAAACTCACTTGGATTGATAGATTTAACTTGATTATTTATCTTCATCTGTTATTTTGGCTTAACTTTTCCTCTGTGTTTATTCAATTATTTATCGTATTTAGCTAACAGTGAGTTTTGCAGAAAAGCAGTAGGGAATATCAAGTACTTAAACTGAAACTTTATTAGAAACCATTCCAGTATATTAAACGATGCAAAAGTAAAAGCAGTAGATCTACAAATGCTCTTTAACCAGAAGCTTTACATTAATCTTTTGCATTCAGTAATATCAGCAGATTGTAGTATCTTCAGCAGGAGAAGGATCGTTTTCTTCGAAGAAATTCCAGCAAGTTTGGGTCTAGTAAGAATCTAGCAAGCTTGGGTCTTGTTAGCACTAATGTATAATCCGATACCTTACAGGGCATCATAGATGATATCGATCCACCAGCACTCTCTTATTGCATTAGCATGCTTCTGGAAGGGATCGATGGTACATATCAATATCAATGGAAGCAACAAATCTTTTTGATTGTTGATATTACAACTCCAGGAGTTTGTTTTAAGGATCATTTCGTAAAGAATGATATCCCCAAACTTCCTTCTGAACATTTCTTCGGCTCCTGGATCAGACTCTAACTCTTCTTTAACTTGAGCTTTCATTTTAGATTATAAATGTCTAACTTCGTTTAAGTTATGCAGGTATTTATAGAAGAAACAAAGACTCTTGCGACTGTTCATTTTCGACGGTTCAGATTAAGAGATTGCCAAGAGTCACTTGTCGCTTTAATGATCACTTAATAGTTGCATTTACCGAGGGGGAACAGTATCTTAGTCAGACTAATATTTTTTTACATCTTTTTCAGAAAACAGATAGAATATTTGTTTTTTCGATAAAACAACGAGTCTGCTGGTTTTTTCAAAGTGCTCAAATCTTTCAGCACTCTGAAACTTCCAGCAGACGTTATCATAAAACGACAAATCCTCTTCTGATTATTTTTAGTAACCGTCTGGACAGCCCGCCTATTTCAAAATTTTAAAACCATTCGCGTCTCTGACAATTTCTGCAAGTCTTTTAAAAAACTCAACCACAAACATACTGACACATGTCTTTATGTTTACTTGACGGCTGTACATTTATTTTAAATATCACCTTTTCACCTTTACTGTTTCATAACTATTGTTATTCAGCTACTGCTTTCTCTTCATCATCTCTATCTACTGCAAATTTTATCTGATCCTTTCCTCGTACAGAAATGGCCGGAGCATACACTCTTAATGCATATCAAGTCAACTTTGCTTCAGTTCTCAATATCAAAGATGAGAACCTTGTTAAAATGTTTCAAGCCCTTGAGAAATCAGGACTTCGAAAGTTCTTGGAAGCACCAGCTGTGATATACAAAAATGCTCTTCTGGATTTCTACGCTAAGGCAACTGTGCATGAAGGAAATATCGTTCACTCTCAAGGAGATGCATCCATATCCATTGATGCTGCACTATTGGGAGCAACTTTCCTCCTCCCACTTTCAGGTATTTCTGAACTATCTGATATTTCCAAGCTTGAAATGTCTATTGCTTTCAGTACCTTCTCAGCCACTGGAGAAGAATTGTCTCCTTCTTGCCACAAAAAGTTACTCAAAATGGAATATCAAATTCTGGTTGATATTGTGGCAAAAGCTATATTAGTCCAAGCTGGCACGTTTGACAAGTTAACAAAGGAGAAAGTTCAAGTGATGGCTGCCCTCACTAAGGGAACTAAAGTAGATTGGAGTCATTTCATATTCCGAATCATGAAAGACATGGTCACCAAGAAAAGTTCTGGATTCACTGTTCAAATCAGCACAATGCTCAAAGATGCTGGTTTCGCTTCTACAAGTGAACAAGATGCTGTTTCAGTAACAATGATTGATGCTGAGAATGTACTCGCTTTAAGGCCCAAGCCAACCGTGGCTGAATTTGTTGCCTTGAAAAAGGAGATTGGAGAAACTATTTCTGAGGCTCAGAAACCTCAACGAAAAATTAAGAGGAAAAGAGTGATCATCACTAATGATTCTGATAAAACAGTATCAGAAGAGTCTGCTGCTGATGTTCAACCATCCCTACCAACTCCAATAAAAAAGAAAGCATGCACTGTTATCAAAATCAAGAAGACAGCAGCAATCTCTGAGAAAGTGCCAATCAGACAAGTGTTTCCAGAAGTGGTTCCATCTGCACGATCCACTGCTCCTACTTCAGTGCAAGCTGTTGCATCTGTTCCAGCACCATCTACTGCTTCTACTTTCAGACCGACGTCTGGAATAGTGATTCGAGAATCAACAAGCGGGTCTTCTGCATTTCGACCCATTTTGCCTATCTCATCAACCGACAAAGGCAAAGGAAAGATGACAGAAGAACCACAAGTTTTTGGACTCAAAACAACTGTGACCACAGGTGTTGATCTTCATCTGGCAGAAATAGAAAGCTCTGCTCATGATGACATGAATTTCTTTGACGAATGGCACAAGGTCAGAATTTTTTATTCTTTTGCTTACTTCAAGACGAAAGGAGCCTATGAGAAAATAATGAATGCTGAGAAGAGGGTCTTTCATCTGGCCAAAACAGAAAATGTAATCGAGGCCTTGCGCAGAAGAAGTTACATTCTCGAACAGCTGAAATGTCAGAAGTTGAAATCGGTTCTGAAAGTTCTTGAATCAAATTTTGATCCTACAATTCCTACTGCTGTTCAGGATCAGAACGTCATTCTGATTCTAACTGACAAATTGAGACAAATGAATGAGCAACTTCGTGATCAAGAAAAGGGCTTTGGCGAGCCCATTGAATATCAAGTTGGCTTTGTTCCAGACTTTCAACAGATCCAGACAGTTGAGGAACGGACTACAGCCTCACCAAAGGCTTCTGTTCTCAGTACTCCTGCATCTCCAACAAGGCCTATTCCGTCATCATCTCTTTTGTCTGTGCATGAACTGGCTTCCGTTGAAGAAGTCATTGAGTCGATTGTTCCCACGTCCCCTACTACTCAGGAAGCAGTACCAGCTACTTCATTGCCACCATCACCCTCTCCAACCGCAGAACAACATATGGCAGAATCAGATGTTGTATCTCTTTTGCCAAATCTAGAGAACTTTTCTGCTGCTCATCAAGCTGAGATGAAAGTTCTTTTGAACCAGCAATCTGAACCCATAACTGCAGAACATTCAACTTCACATACTGTCGTTGCTCCTGATGAAGAGATTGTTCCTACAGTAATTGCTGCTCAACCAACTGTCTCTCCTATTCCAGAAGAAAGCCACGCTGACCCTGGTCCTTCTACTGCTGTGATAGACACCAATCCAGTCTCTACTGCACTGATTGTCACTAATCCTGTTCAAACTCTCACGAACACTCGCACTGCTGAAATGAGGCAACGCATGCTTGCGCGAACCCCCTCACCTGAATCAGATTCATTCAACTTGGAGTTCCAGATCGACGTTCTGCAAAGGGAGCTTCATACTTTGTCTGATTTAGTCAAGCAGATGTCATGTGAGAGCATATCAGAATTTACTGGTGCTCAATCCATCAGAGAACGAATGAGCAAACACATATATAACACGGCGGAAACCATGGAGAAAATGTATGCTGCAACCATTGTTTTCAGACAAGCGGTAACGAGAAATCATAGTAACATCATCCTTGCTCAAACTGATATCCTCAATCGACTCACCGAGCATGATGATCTCATTCGATCATTTTCCACCTCTTTGGAAGTAATTGATGCCAAGATTGATTCTCAAACTCAATCTCTCACTACTCTCAATGATCGTATCTCTACTCAAGCTCCGTATCTGGAGATGTTAACCAATGACATTCAAAACTTGTCTGGAAGAATGAATGATCTTATGGCCCATGTGATTGGCGCTGATGCCAAAAAGGGGGAAGAAGAAGAAAGAAGAGATCCATCTGAAGCAGAACTAAGGCAATCAGAAGCTGAACCTTCGGATAGAAGATTTCAGGATCCTCAAGATGAAGAAGTCATTTACAGGGACATTGGAACTGATTGATAATTTATTATTGTTACTTTATTGACATTATCCTTTTGCCAACTGATTATCTGTTATTTAACGCTTTCCTACTGTTTAGGTTTTGGCATCACCACAAAGGGGGAAATTGATAGACATGAATTTAATTGTGGCGATGAAAATAAAAACCAGCAGACCAGTAGCACTTCTCAAGAAAACAGTAGACAACAAGAAATCAGAAGCTACTGGTCTAGCAAAACAAAAGCAGTAGAAAGGATAGAAAAACAGAATCAGTAGAAGATGTTGTCTAACGTGACTACTTTAAATGTTACCGTTAAGGTTACCAAGTACCAGTATTAATTGCAGCATTAAATACTATACGGAGTCATTTAATGCACTTTACCAAGTTTAATATAAGACAGAACTGATTGTTTTATAGCTTTTCTGCAGGAACCATTTTTGGTAATAAAGCTGACTCTATCAGAGATCTGAAGACATATTCTGTTTATGATCGTTGAACTCAGTCGTATATATACATGGAACAAACCCTTACACGACATGAACTCTACGCATAATATCTTTTCAAGGATCAAAGCTATTTTCACTCAACAAGACAACCTCGAAATTCCTTGATTACTTAGAGTTCAACACAAAGAAAAGTAGCACACGCTTCATAGGAAATATCTGATCTTTTGTAGATCATCCTGTGCTACTGATTCTTACTCTCTTCACAATCTTTTACAACACTTATACTTTATCAGGAAGAGATTGTAATCTGAAAAGAGTCTTTTCAGAATCTTGTGTATCACATTCTTTTTGAGTTGAGTAACTAAGAGTTTCAGTAGGCTGAGGTGTAAGTCCTTCTGAAGTGGGTGTGTACAAGAGTTGTACTGTAATATCCAAAGTCTTTTAGTTATACCTTCTGGAAACAGAAGAAGGGGAGACGTAGAAGATTTCATCTTCAAACTTCCATAAACAACTACTGCCTACTGTCATTATTGTCTTTCACTTACTTCATCAGATTGTTTCCGCACGTATTATTGTAATCTAGGTGAAGGTATACGCAACAAGATATACTACTATCTCTAACAGGATTTTAGTACCTCACACAAAGAGAAGGAAAAACGAGTAGAGTTTATTCACCCCCCTCTAAACTCAACTTCGATCCTCAACAAGGATGCTGTGGCTATTCCTCAATTATTTAAAATTATACGGTCTACTGGACAAAATTTTAGCTTTACTTAATGCTTTATATAATAATTATTTCGCAATCAACACTTTCCAAGAGTGCTCCCAAGAAAAGATAGGTAGTGCTAAGGCCCTTTAAATACCCAACTCCTAGAATGTTCATCAAGGAGACCAGTGGCTAGTCAAGGCAGTTTAAACCGGTCTATGAAGCACTCCCTCAGATCATGTTTTCTTACGTCACCTTATAATTATTATTCAACTTAATTATCCACATTTATGTGAATCTTTATAAGCCAAATTTTTTTATAACTTTATATTCACATTTTTACTTAATATGAACAATTACATTCCCCATCAGTTTTTCTCTTCAATCAGAGTAGTGATAAAGTGATGATCACATTTACATAATATGTGGGCTCCTCATCAGTTTTTCTCTTTTATCAGAGTAGTGATAAAGTGAGGATTATTTGTTCATTTGTGAATATCTGAAATATTTTATTATATTCACATCTTACTTGATATGTTCATTTTAATTATAAACAACTTAATATAATTTAATATGAACACAATGTGAATATTGTTTTTCCAAAATATTTTTCAATACAATTTGCTTTTAAAAAACTTCAAAAATAAATGCAAGTATAATATTAAATTTGCACGTACACATCAAACACTTATCCATAATATTTGACATTTTATCTAACATGCAAAAATAATTCTAAACATGTAATAAAAATTACGTTGAACTTGGAATTATTTCAATGTGTACAAATTATTTAACCATATGCTATATGTATACCGAATTATACATATAACTTAATTACACATTAATTAATTAATTATTTATTATTATTATTATTTTTATTTTAAAAATAATAATAATAATTATTAATGTTGCGGGACCCACCAATTTGATTTCAAATCAATTATTTTCCCGACAAAGCCATAAACAATGAAAGCTTAATATTATTGATTTTATATAGCTTCAATTCCATTACAGATAATCACAAGCATTCGAAGTCTTCTTCGTCTTCCGAAAGATTTCTCAAAATTTGCTCTCAAAAAATTTTTTTTAATTTTCAAATTTAGAAACTTTATACAATTTTCAAGAACTCATCCGAGAACTTCGAAGTGCAACGTGAAGAAATTTTCCGAAGAAATTTTCAGGTACGTAAACTTTCTTAAAATCCATGTCCAAACTTCAAGCTTTTTACGCAAAAAAAAAAATTTGAAGGCAGAGGTAACCTGGCTCTGATACCAAATGTCAGAATTTTCCTTTAAAATCATGTTTTTACGTATACATAAACATGATATAATATGCGGAAGCGGATCGAGAATTACCTCCAGCCATTAAAAATTTGTTGAAGCTTTCTGATTTCTTTTCGATTAATTGAAGCCTTCTAAACACTTCAACACTCCTTTAGATGGTGTATTTTCTGTATGAGATTGTGTGTTTAGGGACCTCAATGCCTTCGGTATTTATAGGCACACTCATACCATCACCGAGTGTTTTGGGAGCTCGAGATTCAAACCAAATTTGTATACGCATCTCAATTTTCAAAATTTGAGGTTGTCGTGTACAAATTTTTTTCAACAATTGTTGGCAATGACCGTCGTCAATTTCAACACGTTTATTTTACGGGTCACAATTTTTTTACACAAAGAGCAATTCTTTATATTCATAATATATAGCGACATTAATGTAAATTATCTTTAATGAATTATTAAGATAAATTTTCAAATTATTTGAGAAAACAAACTATTTATTCATTTTATCAAAATTTCAAAGGGTTTTTTTTTCAAAATAAAATTAAAAATATAATCTAATGTAATTTATCAAATTTAAAACATCTATATTATAAAAGTCAGAATATTAATATAAAAAACTAAATTTTTAATAACTATGTGTGATATTATTATTCAAAAACTAAGAAACAAATTATTATAGATAAATATGTTAAAAAAAAAACTAAAAGATTGAAATAACATATATATTTTAAACGTTAATTTTTATCGATAAAATTCTTAACATAAAATTTAGTCGTCCAAGACTCAAAATCCTGGTTACGTCTCTGAATAATAATAATTATTATTCGTAAATATAATCAAGAAAAAAGAAAGTATATTTAATGCAATATTTACATATCAAAAATATTTTTTTGATGCCCTCAATAATAATTTATTATGCTTTATTTTATTTAAAAAAATATTGAATCAGTCTCTTTATTGGTGAATCGGATTGACCCTTTTCCTGGATTACGAGACTAAAGAGATATATCAATTAATTTGTGTAAATATCATAAGACCAACATCTGCTGTGTGTGAAGATGAATAATGTGTTGTGAATAGTGCCCTAAAAGCATTGTAATTAGATTATGTTTTTATATTATTGTGAATAATTGGATGTAACCATGATTTTAGTATATATAAAAGTTATATATACAAGAGGATTAAAATAATGGATAATAAACTTAAATTAAGTCTGTGATGAAATTAATTAAATTATGATAGACATCTAGGTGGGATATTTATATATAATGAGATTATGTAGGACTTGGATCGGTTTAATTAAACATTTCATAATAAATTCCGTTGTTACTATGAAATTTAAATTAAATCACAAAGATGATCATATATGAATAAATCTGAATTCTGATGTGATTATAGACTCCTGTTCATTTCAATGATTCTTGATTTGCTTGTTTAAAGTTTGCAATTATGCATTCTCAATACTTGCATTTTAGATTTACATTTGAAATTAATGGCTGGGAATATGAATTCATAGACATGGAATCCATTCCTTCTTACAAGAAGCAGAGAGATAATTCTCTCCTTTGTTAATTCTAGAACTGAGTGTGGGCCCAATTAATTTATAATTGAATTATAAATTGAACCACTCACTAGTGAATTAATGATAAATGATGATAAGAAGTAATTGAAGAGGTAAACGGAAAATTCCTATCTTCAATTATGAATTTTCTATGGAGGATTAATTCATATGTAATGATTATATCACTGGACTACTCACTTTGTAGAGTAAATATTTCATAATGAAGAAGAGTGCAATTTCATATTTTTAGTGGAGTAATTATGGAATTAATAAATTGGGTAAATTATTTAAAGAGTTTAATTATTTATCTAATTTATTGGAGCTTCTAATTATGAGTTCATGGTCCCCAGTACGCTTTTTAAATTAATGACGGATAAGAAATGCAATTTAGAAATCATTCAATATAATGGAAATTTGTTTCCATATCATCAAAGGCTTAGATATAAATATAATTTAATATGAGTTATTAATTATATTTAAATTATAATTATGAGATAATTAAAAATTTATTTATCGTGATAATATCTTAAATGAACATACACGTTTTTCAAATTTGATCAATTCAATTGATTTAATAAAAAAAAAAGTCAAATTTGATCAACTTGTATTATTGAATTAAACATGTGTAATATGTTTTCGTCAATGCAATCAAAGCCTACATAGAAAAATTGGTTTTTAATTGTTGAATTGATTGTTGAATCACAATTATTTATATATAACAATACAGACAATTAAAATTGAATATACGAGAGGAAAAATTGAAGAAAAGCCATCTTGAGAAAATATTTTCATTTGATGAAAATATATTCGAGCATAATATATTTTCTAAGAGAATAAAAAATTTGATTTCTAAGTTTGTATATTTCTGAGTGCCCACACACTATCGTATCGATAGAAAAGATTGTACTGGAAGGCTGCGGTTTCTACATATCTCAGATTCAGAAAAAGAAAGAAAACTACAAGAGGTTAGTTTTTCTAGAAAATAATTTTATTTAAAATCATCATTAATTTATATTAATATGTTCGATTATAATTTATGAAATTATGTAATCATTCCGCTGTGTTTCTGATTTGATCAAAAAAAATTTTATAGCCGGAATCGTTCCGAAGGTGTTGAGGATCGAAGTTGAGTTTAGAGGGGGGGTGAATAAACTCTACTCGTTTTTCGTTCTGATGAGGTACTAAAATCCTGTTAAGGATAGTAGTTGATCTTGTGCGAATACTTTCATCTGATTACAATAAATCGTGCGGAAACAATCTGATGAAGTAGTTGAAAACAATAAAACAGTAGGCAGCAGTTGTTTATGGAAGTTCGAAGATAAACTCTTCTACGTCTCCCCTTCTTCTGTTTCCAGAAGGTATAACTAAAAGACTTTGGATATTACAGTACAACTCTTGTACACACCTACTTCAGAAGGACTTACACCTCAGCCTACTGAAACTCTTAGTTTCTCAACTCACAAGAATGCGAAACACAAAGTTCTGAAAAGACTCTTTTCAGATTACAGACTCTTCTGACAAAGTATAAATGATGTAAAGATTGTGAAGAGTGTAAGAATCAGTAGCACAAGATGATCTTCAAAAGATCAGATATAAGCTATGAAGCGTGTGCTACTTTTCTTTGTGTTGAACTTTTAAATACTCAAGGAATTTTGATATTCGTCTGATAAGAGAGAAGCTTTGTTCCTTGAAGAATGATAATAAGCGAAGTGTCGTGTCGAACAAGGATTTGATCCATGTATATATAATCGACTGAGTTCAACGTTCACAATCAGAGTATGTCTTCAGATAACTGATACAATCAGCTTTATTACCGAAAGAAGTTCCTGCAGAAAAGCTATAAAACAATCAGTCTTGTTTTATACTTAATTGGGTAAACTGCATTAAATGACTCCGTATAGTATTTAATGCTGCAATTAATACTAGTACTAGGAACTCTTTAACGGTAACAATTAAGATAGCAACGTTAGAAAACGTTCTCTACTGGTTTTATATTGTTATCCCTTTCTACTGGTTTAGTTATAGTAGATCAGCATCTACTGATAAGTTATACTATTGTTCTGGTCTGCTGGTCTACTGGTCTTAGTTATCATCGCCACAATAAAATTCATGTCTAACAAATTCCCCCTTTGTGGTGATGCCAAAACCTAAACAGTAGAAAGTCGTTAAGTAAAACAGATAATCATTTCAACAAAAGGATAATGTCAATAAAGTATTAAGATAAAAAAAAATCAATCGGTTCCAATATCCCTGTAAATGATTTCTTCATTCTGAGGTTCTTGATCTCTTCTGTTAGAAGGTTCAGCCTCATCTTCTGGTTGCCTAGCTCCTGCTTGATCTCCTCTACCTTCTCTATCTTCCTCCTTTTTGGCATCAGCGGCAACCACATGGGCAAAGAGGTCATTCAGTCTGCCGGAAATATTTTGAATGCCATCGGTTAGCATCTCCAGATACGGGGTCTGAGAAGAGATGCGATTATCCAATGCAGTGATAGATTGATTTTGAGAGTCAATCTTGGCATCCAAAAGTTCCACAGAAGTAGACAGTGATCGAAAGAGATCATCATGATCAGTGATTCGAGTGAGTATATCATTTTGAGCAAGCATGATGGTACCGTGAGTTCTTGATATAGCTTGTCTGAAAACGACGGTTTCAGCATACATCTTGTCCATGGTCTCCGCCGTGTTATAGATGTGTTTGCTCAATCGTTCTCTGAAAGATTGAGCACCACTGAATTCCGAAATGTTTTCACAAGATATACGTTTCACTAAATTAGATATGTTGTTGAGTTCTCGTTGTAGAGACTCAATCTGATATTCCAGGTTAAATGCATCTGATTCCGGGGAGGGAGTTCGCGCAAGAATGCGTTGTTTAATCTCAGAAAGACGAGAGTTCGTCTCAGTCAGAACAGGATGAGAGACCGTCAACGCAGTAGAAACAAGATTAGCATTCATCAAGGCAGTAGAAGGAGCAGGGTCTGCTGTGCTTTCTGCTGGAATTGCAGAAACAGTAGGTTCATCAGCAATCATGGGAAGAGCAATTTCTTCAGTAGGAATGGCCAAGTCAGAGGCCAAAGCTTCTTCCGTTGGTGCAATAACAGCCTGTGAATCTGATGGTGCATCAGTAGAAGTTGCAGAAGGCTTATCCAGAAGAATGTTCATTTCTGCTTGATGAGCAGCAGAAAACATCTCTAAATTCGGCAGTAAAGAAGTAGCATCTGGTTCTGCAATTTGTTGCCCTGAGTTAGGAGAAACAGAAGGTGGCAATGCCATTGCTGCTTCCAGAGTAGTAGAGACAGAAGGGACAATCGATTCAATGACTTCCTCAACCGAAGCCAGTTCATGCACGGACAATAGTGATGATGACGGAATGGGCCTTGTTGGAGATGCAGGAGTACTAAGAGCAGAAGCCTTTGGGGAGGCTGTAGTCATTTCCTCAACTGTCTGATTCTGTTGAAAGATTGGGACAAAGCCAACATGATAGACAATAGGCTCTCCAAAGCCTTGTTCTTGAGCAAGAAGTTTCTCACTCATCTGCTTTAACTGGTCAGATAGAATCATAATAACAATTTTGATCATGAACAGCAGTAGGAACAGCAGGATCAAAATTTGATTGAAGAACTTTCAGAACCGATTCTAATTTCTGACATTTCAGCTGATCGAGGATGAAATTCCTTTTTCGCAAGGCCTCGATGACATTTTCTGTTTTTGCCAGCTGAAAAATCTTCTTTTCTGCATTCATCATCTTGCCATAATTCCCTTTTGTTTTGAAGTAAGCAAAAGAGTGAAATAGTCGGACAGTATGCCATTTATCAAAGAAACGCATGTCATCGTTTGCAGAGGTCTCAATCTCGGCTAGATGAAGATCAACGTCGGTGGTGACAGTGGTCTTGTGACCAAAAATAGATGGTTCTTCAACCATTTTCCCTTTGCCTTTGACAGAAGATGAAATAGGCATGATGGGTCGAAAAGCAGAAGACCCGCTTGCTGGTTCTCGAAGAACTATTCCAGATGTTGGCTTGAAAACAGTAGCAGTAGAAGGTGCTGAAATAGATGCAGTAGCGTGTGCAGTCGAAGAAGCAGTTGATCGAGCAGAAGGAACTGCTTCTGGAAAGACCTGTCGAATAAGTACTTTCTCAATTTCAGACAGTGCTGCTGTCTTCTTAATCTTAAGAATGGTGCGCGGTTTCTTCTTGGCTGGGGTTGGCACTACTGGTTGAACAGCAGCAGCAGACTGTTCTGATGTTGTTTTGTCTGAATCCGTCGAAATAACCATTCGTTTCTTTGAAATTTTCTTTTGAGGTTTTGAAGCCTCAGAAGCAGTTTCCCCAATTTCCTTCTTCAACGCAACAAACTCCGCCACAGTTGGCTTAGGCCTTAAAGCCAGTACATTTGCAGCATCAATCATGGTGACTGAAGTAGCATCTAGATCACTGGTAGAGGCAGAACCAACATCCTTGAGCATAGCGCTGATCTGAACAGCAAAACCAGAACTCCTCCTGACAACCATATCCTTCATAATTCTGAAAATAAAATGACTCCAGTCCACCTTAATCCCCTTAGTGATGGCAGTCATTACTTGAACCTTCTCCTTCATCAACTTGTCGAAGGTGCCAGCTTTGATCAAAATAGCTTTAGCCACAATATCGGCCAGAATCTGATATTCTATTTTGAGCAATTTCTTGTGACAAGAAGGAGACACTTCTTCTCTAGATGCTGAGAAAGAGCTGAGTGCAACAGACATATCTGTCTTGGAAATATCAGAAAGTTCAGACGTACCAGAAAGTGGAAGGAGGAAGGTTGCTCCTAAGTGTGCGGCATCAATATAGATAGATGCATCTCCTTGAGTATGAACAATCCTTCCTTCATGCAATGTTGCTTTAGCGTAAAATTCCAGAAGAGCATTTTTGTAAATAACTGCTGGTGCTTCCAAGAATTTCCTGAGTCCCGATTTTTCAATATCCTGAAATATTTTCATGAGATTCTCATCCTTGATGTAGAGAACCGAAGCAAAGTTAACTTGATAAGCGTTAAGAGTGTATGCTCCAGCCATTTCTGTATGTAGATAAAATTGGATAAACTTTGCAGTAGTTAGAGATGATATGAGAGAAAGCAGTAGCTGAATAACGATAGATATGAAACAGTAAAGGTTAAAAGGTGAAATTTGAAATAGATATACAGCCGTCAAATAAACATAAAGACACGTGTCAGTATGTTCTTGGTTGAGTGTTTGAAAAGTTTTGCAGAAACTGTCAGAAATACGAATGATTTGAAAATTTCGAAAAAAGGCGGGCTGTCCAGACGGTTACTAAAAAAAATCAGAAGAGGATTTGTCATTTTATGATAACGTCTGCTGGAAGTTTCAGGGTGCTGAAATATTTAAGCACTTTGACAAAAACCAGCAGACTTGAAGTTTTATCGAAAAGACAAACATTCTCTCTGTTTTCTGAAAAGGTGTCAAACTCTTAGTCTGACTAAAATACTGTTCCCCCTCGGTAAATGAAATTAATAAGTGGTCATAATTGCGACAAGTGACTCTTGGCCATCTCTCAATCTGAGCCGTTGAAAATGAACAGTCGCAATCTTGCGATTCGCAAGAATCTTTGTTCCCTCTATAAATACCTGTATATCTTGAACGAAGTTAAACAGATGAACTTCAAAAATGAAAACTCAAGTAAAAAGAGAGTTAGAGTTAGATTCAGGAGATGAAGCAAAACTGTTCAGAGAGAAGTTAGAGAATATCATTATTTTTGTAATGATCCTTGAAATACACTCCTGGAGTTGTAGTCTCCACAGTCAAGCAGATCTGTAGCTTCGATTGAGTTTGAAATATAGCATCGATTTCTTCCAGAAGCATGCTAATTCAATAAGAGAGTGCTGGTGGTTTGATGATGCTGAAATCCTCTATGATGCCCTGTAAGGCATCTAAAAATTACATTAGTGCTGACAAGACCCAAGCTTGCTAGATTCTTTCTAGGCCTCGAGCTTGCTGGATTCTCTTGTTCCTGTTGAAGTACTTTGCAAGCAAATAACAGAGAACTCCTATTACTGAAGACAAAAGCTAAATGTAACGCTACTGGTTAAATATCATTGAAGATCTACTGATTTTACTTTTGCATCGTGTAATGTATTGAAATGGTTTCTAATAAAGTTCCAGTTTATGTATCTGACTTTCCTTCTGTTTTTCTGCAAATATCTTACTGTTAGTTCAATACAATAAATAAGCGAGTAAGAATAAAAGTTAACTAAGAATCAGAAAATAATCAAGTTAAATCTATCAAACCAAGAGAATTACGAAAGTAAGAAAACTTATTTTCTGGTAAGGGTTTTGTGAAGATATCTGCTTTTTGTTGATCAGTAGAAACATATTCCAGACGAATGTTCTTCTTCTGCACATGATCTCTAATAAAGTGATGTCTGATGTCTATGTGCTTCGTTCTGGAATGAAGTACTGGATTTTGTGTGATTGCAATTGCACTGGTATTGTCACAGAATATAGGTGATTCGGAGGCTTGAATCCCATAGTCTCTTAACTGTTGTTGAATCCACAGTATCTGAGAGCAGCAGCTTCCAGCAGCCAGATATTCTGCTTCTGCAGTAGATGTGGCTATGGAAGTCTGTTTCTTGCTAAACCAGGATATTAGCCTATCACCAAGAAATTGACAAAATCCACTTGTGCTTTTTCGGTCTAGTTTGCAACCTGCATAATCAGCATCTGAATATCCAATAAGATTTAACGATGAATCATTGGGATACCATAAGCCGACATTTTGAGTACCTTTCAAGTACTTCAAAATACGTTTAGCAGCAATATAATGAGATTGTTTGGGGTTAGATTGAAATCTAGCACAAATGCAAACAGCAAACATTATATCTGGTCTACTGGCAGTTAAATATAATAATGAACCAATAAGACCTCGATACTGAGTTACCTCTACTGGAATACCACTTTCATCTTTATCAAGCTTAATAGATGAGCTCATTGGAGTAGAAGAAGCAGAGCATGCTTCCATTCCAAACTTTTTCAGAAGCTCCTTGGTGTACTTGGCTTGATTTATAAAGATTCCAGTCTCTGATTGCTTAATCTGTAATCCTAGGAAGAATGTTAATTCTCCCATCATACTCATTTCGAATTTATCCTGCATCAATTTTCCAAACTTTGCACATAATTTGGGATTAGTTGACCCAAAAATAATATCATCAACATAGATCTGTACTAAAAGAATGTGCTTATTCTTGACTAAAGTAAATAAAGTTTTATCTACTGCTCCAATGGTAAAATCATGATCAATAAGAAACTGAGATAGAATGTCATACCATGCTCTGGGTGCCTGTTTTAAACCATATAATGCTTTGTGTAATTTAAATACATGATGAGGAGAGAAATGATCGATAAAACCTGGAGGTTGTTCAACGTATACTTCTTCTTGTAAAAGACCATTTAGAAAAGCACTTTTCACATCCATTTGATATACTTTGAAATTCTTGAAAGCAACAAAGGCTAAGAATATTCTGATTGCTTCGAGCCTTGCTACTGGTGCATAAGTTTCATCAAAGTCTATGCCTTCTTCTTGTCTGAAGCCTTGAGCTACCAATCTAGCTTTATTTCTCACCACTGTGCCTTCTTCATTGAGTTTGTTTCTGAATACCCACCGAGTTCCAATGACAGCTTGGTGAGATGGTCTAGGTACTAGAAACCAAACTTCATTACGTTTGAATTGATTCAGCTCTTCTTGCATGGCTTCAATCCAACTAGGATCCAGAAGAGCTTCTTCAATTTTCTTTGGTTCATCCTGAGATATAAAAGCAGCATGCATGTATTCATTAAGCATTTGCCTTTTGGTTCTCAAAGGCGCTGCTGGATTACCAATAACCAATGATGGAGGATGAGATTTTCTCCAGATAAACGGATTTAAA
The DNA here is from genome assembly GCF_022965805.1 of Primulina eburnea. NCBI lineage: Eukaryota > Viridiplantae > Streptophyta > Magnoliopsida > Lamiales > Gesneriaceae > Primulina > Primulina eburnea. Next base: position 215,095 of record NW_027331648.1, on the reverse strand, counting down.
TGGACATCTTCCTGATTTGATATGTTAAGATTGTCTTCTACAGAACCAGTAGTAGGTTCTTGAACATCTTCTGCTGGTATTGGTAGATCCAGGTTCTGTACTTCTGGTTCCACTATTGGTATGTCTGGTTCTGGATTTTGAAGATCCTTGGTATTTGCTTCTACATCATCTTCACTGTCAATTTCCAAGTGAATCATGTCTAACCTGTTACTTAAATCAGATATGTTAGAAATTTCAGCACTGCTGTCTTCATCGAAGACAACATGAATCGATTCTTCAACATTAAGAGTTCTATTGTTGAAGATTCTAAAAGCTCTGCTTACAGCAGAGTAACCAAGAAATAATCCAGCATCTGATTTTGAGTCAAATGCAGTCAAATGATTTTTGCCATTATTTAGTACAAAACATTTGCAACCAAACACATGAAAATAAGATATGTTAGGCTCTTCCCTTTCCATATTTCATACGGAGTCTGGTTGTGTCTTTTGTTTACCATAGATCTGTTTTGCGTGTAACAAGCAGTATTGATTGCTTCAGCCCAGAAGCGCTGAGAAATGTCTGCATCTGCTAGCATTGTTCTAGCTGCTTCTTTCAGAGTTCTATTTCTCCTCTCAGCTACTCCGTTTTGTTGAGGTGTTCTGGCAGCTGAATATTCATGATGAATCCCCTGCTCATTCAAATATAATTCAAGATACTTGTTTGTGAACTCAGTGCCCCGATCACTTCTGATTTTAATGATGGTAGAAGATTTTTCATTCTGAATCCTTTTCAGAAGCTTGATCAAGAGACTACTGGTTTGATCTTTTCCTGCGAGAAATATTACCCAAGTGAATCTAGAGAAATCATCAATAACAACAAGAGTATATTTCATTCCCTCTAAGCTCATGATGGGGATAGGACCAAATAGATCCATATGCAGTAGTTCCAGACATCTTGAAGTTGATTTGCTATCTTTGGTCTTGAAACTGGATCTTATCTGTTTCCCAAGTTGACAAGCAGAACAAACATGATTTTTAACAAAATTAATATCAGGTAATCCATCAACTATATTCTGCTTCTTGAGATAATTGATTGACTTGAAATTCAGATGATTCAATTTCTTGTGCCATAGCCAGTGTTTATTGCTAAGAGAAGCAACTAAGCATGTAGGAGTATTGACATGATTTGAGTTCCAGGAGACTCTGTAAGTGTTGCCTTCTCTCTTTCCGGTTAACACAGTAGTTTCAGCAGAATCTTTAACTATACATGAATGCTTCTGAAAAGCTACAGAATAACAATTATCACATAGTTGACAAATGCTGATTAAATTGTAACAAAGATTGTCAACTAGTAACACGTCATTAATAGTGATGTTACCATGGATAATCTTACCATTACCCATGGTTCTACCTTTTGAGTTGTCTCCAAAAGTTATCTTTGGTCCAGTACAACTCACTATCTCAGAAAGTAGGTTTTTCTGTCCAGTCATGTGTCTGGAACATCCACTGTCCAGATACCATGTAGAGTTACTGATTTCTGCTTCCTTCTGCTGTTCCTTCAAACACAAATTTTAGTATCTGGTACCCAAATCTATTTGGGTCCAAGCCTTATCAGTCCTTTGGGAACCCACATTTGTACAATTCTTGGTGACTTTGTACATCGGGTATCCAAAGATGTGTGTGCAACAGAAGGTCTGTTATTTCTAACAGTATGCATATCAAAATGTTGTTCTTCCCTTCTGTTTCTGTTTTCCAGTCTGTATCTCTTCTGAACAGGTTTAGAGTTGTAGTACTGGTAGTTTTTAACCTTCATAGGATGTTGTCTTCCAGAGTTGAATTCTTTTCTGAATCTAGAACTCTGGTCAACTTTTTCCTTAGATTTAACGTAACCCAGACCATAGTGCATTCTTCAGTTCGTCAGATTTACATTCCTTTCAACTGAAGCAGTAGGTACTTCTGGTTTCTGTACCACGCTGGATTTTACGAAGTGAATGTATTTCCCTTTGCATGTTTCCAGTGTTGGCTTAATATTCGTTTCAGAAGTGCCTTCATTATTACAAAAACCGAGACCACTCCTATCTCCTGACTGTTTTTGTAATTCTTGCATCTTTTCCAATGAAACAGAAGACTTGTTCCAAGCATTCACCAGTAGCGACAACTTCTGGTTTTCAGAAAGCACCTTCTGGTAATCTGTATTGGCTCCTTCATTCTCAGTTATTAATTTACTCATCTTAACTTGTAAATCATTGCAGCTGTCTACTTGCAAGCAAGTTAACTTACTGTTCTGATTCTTTAAGTTCTGATTTTCAATCTTAACTTCTTCAAATGATTGAGAAAGTCTGGAATACTCTTTTACCATTTCATGTAGTGCATCAATCAAATCAGTTCGTGTAAATTCATTAGAGTCAAAATCAAATACCTCTCCAGATGTCGAGGTTGAGTCATTGTCCGCCATTAGACATTTGACTTCTTCTGCATCACTATCACTGGAATGACTTTCTGAGTCAGATGACTCAGAACTAGAGTCCGCCCACTTAGATTTGCTTTCTTCGGCAATCATCGCTTTTCGATCTCTTCTGGACTTTTTGTCATTCCTCTTGTGATCCTTTCTCTTTTGGTCATCCTTCTTTGGTTTAGGACAATCTGCAATGAAGTGACCTATTTTTCCACAGTTAAAGCATCCCATATCACCAGATGGTGAATCTTTCTTGAAGTTGCGATTGGGACCCTGATAAGTTCGATGGTTCTTCTTCATGAACCTGGAGAATTTCTTTACAAATAAGGGCATAGCGTCACTACTGATTTGTTCAGCAGTCTTCTCCAATGTATTGTCAATGATTACGGTCGGTAATGCCTGAGGTACAACTGCAGCAGCAGTAGAAGAGGTAGAGGCAGTAGCAGTGAAAGCATTAGCAGTAGCAGCAAGAGCCTTGGTGGGTAGGCTTGAAGGCTCTTCTCCACTTCTCACTTCCAATTCGAACTCGTAGGCTTTCAGATCTGCAAATAAGTCGTGCAGTTCCAATTTGTTCAAGTCTTTGGATACTCTCATAGCCATTGTTTTAACATCCCATTCTCTGGGTAAAGCTCTCATCACCTTGAGGGTTATTTCTCTATTGTTATACTCTTTACCCAGAGCTGTTAGCTCATTTACCAGGCTGCTGAATCTTTCATCAAACTCATTTAGAGTTTCACCAGCTCTCATTTTGAGATTTTCAAACTTCTGCATTGCTACAGACAGTTTGTTTTCTTTCGTTTGCTCATTTCTTTCACATATCTGGATGAGATTTTCCCAAATATCCTTTGCAGTAGAACACATTTTAATCTTGCTGAAAGTGTTCTTGTCGAGAGTTTTATACAATATATCCTTTGCCACATTATCAAGATTGGCCTTTTTCTTATCTTCACTGGTCCATTCACTTCTTGATTTTTCGACCATCTGTGGTGCACCGTCAGTAACAACAACAACTGTGTTAGGCTTTAAGATTTTCAGTGGACCATCTGTGATGACATACCACATGTCATCATCTTGTGCTGCAAGATGAGCTTGCATCCTTATCTTCCAGTCATCAAAATCTTCTTTAGAGAACATAGGGATCTTGCTGAAGTGTGCCATTTGTTGTAGTTTTTCACAAACAAGAATAACTCGCTCTGATACCAATTGTTGAGGATCGAAGTTGAGTTTAGAGGGGGGGTAAATAAACTCTACTCGTTTTTCGTTCTGATGAGGTACTATGATAGGGGGTGTTTTTACGTGTTTATTGCATTAGTTTTAATTGTTTCTACATTGCGCATGCATGCATTTCATTTACTTTTTGTTCATTTTATAGTAATTAATTGCTTTTGATTATGTCTCACTTGTGTGTGATGGATCTGCAGAAAAAATGATCGGAGAATGAAAATCAGAGCGAAAGATGGAAAGCTCAAGAATATTGGACAGAACAAGCGGCGCCCGAGCGGTACATTTCTACCGCCCGGGCACGAGAAGTGAATAAATTAAGGGCCAAGACAGAAAGTTGGCGCTCGGGCGGTGCTTTTCTACCGCCCGAGCGCGAGAAAATGCCTCCGAAGTCAGCCTTACAGAATCTTGGCGCTCGGGCGGTGCTCTTCTACCGCCCGAGCGCGAATGCCGCATCAGCCGAGGGAACTTACAGAAAGTTGGCGCTCGAGCGGTACTTTTCTACCGCCCGAGCGCCACTTATTTTTGGCAAGATTTGTTCAGTCGATTCTTTCCTTAATTTCTGAACAAGACTGATATGGTATGCGAGGGGGACGAATTGGAGATCTATTCAGACATAATTCGGCAGCCGTCAAGGAGCTTTGGAGAGAACTTTGCGCTTGGAGTGAAGATTTGAAGTTTTCCGGGCATCGTTCTTCGCAGATTTTGTGGGGACCCGGGCTCTAACTCTATTCTTTTGGGATTTAATTGGATCTTTGTTCGAAAATGTGGGTCAAAATTTTGCTTTTAACATTAATTTAAATGTATTAACGAAAGCATCACATGTCTCAATAGAAATTAAACAACGTAATGTACATACAAGTCTGTGCGTACAAACATACACTAGTGTTCAATAACAACTACAAACATAAGTGCTACAAGTCCAGTAGGAAACACTAGGAATCTTCCACGCCCGAGATCTCCACGCTATCAACTCTCTCTTCCTCGTCGTGACCCTGATCCTGCCCCACCTGTTGCCATGCACACATACAGACACGACAACAGCCGGATAACTCCGGTGAGAACATATCCCAGTATAAAACATGGATGCATGCAATGTAATAATCATGTACAAAAGCATAGCATAGGTATCAAGTAACATGAATATAAATCTAAACATGTAGAAGAATACAAATCTGTATTCAACATTTAAATCTTGACTCGACTCATTTCTAATCTAGGGATCCCGGTGTGAATAAGACGGTCTGTCACCTACCCAGCCACTCGGGGCAACGGTACGTCTTATTCCTAGACTTCGGTAGTATCGATAATTCTCGAGCCTTACATTTCTCCCCCTCTTAGACAAGAGTTCGTCCTCGAACTCACAAGCAATTATTCATGCAGTTATATACAACATTGTAAAGGCAAAACGGGAAGAAAGACTCACATCAATGGAATAGCTCGGGATGCCTCTGTCTCATCTCAGACTCTGTCTCCCAAGTTGCTTCCTCGATTCCATGACGATTCCACTGAATCTTCACAAGCGGAATAGTCTTTGTTCTGAGCTGTTTCTCTTTCCGATCAAGAATCTGAATCGGTCGCTCAACATAGCTCAAAGTCTGATCTAACTCGGCTTCGTCAGGCTGAATGATATGAGAATCATCTGGCATATACCTACGCAACATCGATACATGAAAAACGTCATGTATACCAGATAATGAAGGAGGAAGAGCAAGTCTGTAAGCTCGATCGCCAATCTTCTCCAGAATCTCATACGGACCGACGTATCTAGGAGACAACTTTCCTCGCTTGCCAAATCTGACAACGCCTCTGAAAGGTGAAATCTTCAGAAATACTCTGTCTCCCTGTTCGAATACTAACGGTCTGCGTCTAATATTAGCGTACTTCGCTTGCCTATCCTGTGCCGTCTTCATTCGTTTCTGAATGATCTTCACTTTTTCTGTCATCTCACGAATCATATCAGGCCCTAACTCTGGTACCTCAGAAATATCATCAGTACAACGGAGATCTGCACTTCTTTTCGTATAAAGCTTCGAACGGTGCCATCTCTATGCTCGTCTGATAGCTGTTGTTGTATGAAAACTCACACAACGGCAATGAGTCTTGCCAACTAGTACCAAAATCTAGTACTACAGCTCTCAGCATGTCCTCTAAAGTCTGGATAGTCCGCTCTGACTGTCCGTCTGTCTGGGGATGATAAGCAGTGCTCAGGTGTAGAGTCGTACCCAAAGCTTGCTGCAAGCTGTGCCAAAAGTGAGAAGTGAATCGTGGATCACGATCTGATACTATCGACTTCGGCACACCGTGCAATCTGACGACCTCTCTGACATACAACTCTGCCATCTGATCGTGTCGATATGTCATTCTGTACGGAATGAAACAGGCAGATTTGGTCAATCTGTCTATCACAACCCAAATTGCATCACAGCCCCGCGAAGATCGAGGTAACTTCGTCACGAAGTCCATGGAAATGTGGTCCCATTTCCATTCAGGAACAGACAAACTCTGAAGTAAACCTCCGGGCTTCTTTCTTTCTGCCTTCACCCGCTGGCAATTTAGGCACTTAGACACAAATTCTGCAATGTCTGTTTTCATCTGCTTCCACCAGAATTGTGTCTTCAAGTCGTTATACATCTTCCTGCCACCAGGATGAATGCTGAACCGACTACAGTGTGCCTCCGACATGATCTGTCGTCTCAAATCTGAAATCTCTGGCACTACTAAGCGGTTATTCACATATAGAACAGAATCTCTGACCTGATATTCTGAGATATGTCCAGCTCTGACCATATCAATCGATTTCTGCACACTCGGATCAGTCCTCTGCGCTTCTTTGATCCTGAAGATCAGATCTGGTTCAATCTGAATCGCAGCAAGTCGCAACGGTCTACTCTCTGTATCAAATGTCAATCCAGACAAGCAACAATCTTCTACTAAACTCGATACACCTATAGTCGACAAGGACAAAGAACATACCTTTCGACTCAAGGCGTCTGCCGCTGCATTCGACTTTCCTGGATGGTACTTGATCTCGCAATCAAAATCTTTCAACAGATCAAGCCATCGTCGCTGCCTCATGTTCAATTCTTACTGAGAAAAGAGATACTTCAGGCTCTTATGATCGGAATAGATCTCAAATTTCTCGCCATACAGATAATGGCGCCAGATCTTGAGTGCAAAAACAATCGCCGCCAATTCAAGATCATGAATCGGATAGCGAGTCTCGTGTGGCTTCAACTGTCTAGAGGCGTATGCTATCACGTGTCCACGCTGCATAAGAACACATCCCAACCCTCTGTGAGATGCATCACAATATACAACGAACTCACCTGTACCTGAAGGAATCATCAAGACAGGCGCACTAGTCAGCCTCTTCTTCAATTCAACAAAACTGCTCTCACACTCTTCTGACCACACAAATGGCATGTTCTTCTGTGTCAACTGGGTAATCGGCTTCGCTATACTGGAGAAGTCTCGAATAAAACGTCGATAATACCCGGCTAGACCCATGAAACTGCGTATCTCTGGCACAGAAGTCGGTCTCGACCAACTGATCACAGCTTCAACTTTACTCGGATCTACCGCAATACCATCTCCAGATATAATATGCCCCAAGAAGACAACCTGTCGCAGCTAGAATTCACACTTGGACTGTTTGGCATACAACCGCTCATTCCTCAAAGTCTTCAATACGATCCTCAGATGATCTGCATGCTCAGTCAAACTCTTCGAATACACCAAAATATCATCGATAAACACAATTACAAACTCATCTAAATATCTTTGAAAAATGCGGTTCATCAAACTCATAAACACCGCTGGTGCATTCGTCAAACCGAAAGGCATAACAACAAACTCGTAGTGTCCATACCTGGTTCGGAATGCAGTCTTCGGAATATCAACGTCTCTAACTCTGAGCTGATGATACCCTGATCTCAAATCAATCTTCGAATATACCGAAGATCCCTGTAACTGGTCAAATAAATCGTCGATGCGCGGCAACGGATATTTGTTCTTCACGGTCGCCTTATTCAACTGTCTGTAATCAATACACAATCGCATCGAACCATCTTTCTTTCGAACGAAAAGCACCGGAGCACCCCAAGGAGATACACTGGGTCTGATATATCCCTTGGACAGAAGATCCTCCAACTGTGCTTTCAACTCTTTCAGCTCTATCGGCGCCATCCTATACGGAGCTCTCGAAATAGGAACAGAACCGGGCATAAGATCTATGCTGAAATCAACCTCTCGAACCGGAGGTAACCCTGGAATCTCATCAGGAAAGACATCTGCAAACTCGCAAACCACTGGCAAATCTGCCAATGCTGGGCTCGACTTCAGTAGATCTACTGAATATACAAGAAAGCCCTCTGCTCCTCTCTGAAGCAATCTACTCATAGTCAGAGCAGATACTAAGGGAATCCGAGATCTGGAACCCTTGCCGTAGAATTTCCACTCATCTGTCATGTCGGGTCTGAATCTGACAATCTTGTGGAAACAATCTACAGTGGCCCTGTACTTGGCCAACATGTCTATGCCAACTATACAGTCAAAATCAGCTAAACCAAGTACTACACAATCAAGATCAATCTCATGCCCCTCAAACTGAAGCATACAGTGTCTAACAGTAGTCACAGATATCAAGCCACTTCCCAACGGAGAAGCTATAGACACTACTGTCGACATTGACTCAACAGGCAATGAATGTCTCAATGCAAAATGTTCAGAGATGAATGTATGAGATGCACCTGTGTCAATCAACACATATGCAGGATAACCGCAAAGAAAACAATTACCTGCAATGACGTCATCTGGCGCCTCCTGCGCCTGCTCCTCTGTCAGGGCAAAGACACGTGCCTGCTGTCTGGGAGGCTGACTCACAGTCTGACTACCTCCTGGTCTTTGCTGAGTCTGTGTGGAGGGTGGCTGGAAGGAGTGCACAGAGGATGCCTGTCTCTCCATCTGTGGCGCTGGTGCTGATGGTCTTGTGCTCTGGAATCGTTGTGCACCTCTCTGGGGACAAACTCTGGCGAAGTGTCCCTGTTGCCTACAGATGTTGCAGCGTCCCAGAACTCCTTGACACTGCTCCGTCGCATGTCGCCCTCCGCACGAACCACAGTATGCACCACTATACTCTGACCCCTGACCTCTCTGTCGAGATCCACTCGAACTCGATGAACTGCTCCCAGATTTCTTAAATTGTTTGCCCTTAGCCTTTAGAAAATCCTTCTTGCCACTACCACTAGCTCCACTGTCAAAACGAGGAGGAGGTGGTGGAAACTGTACGGTCGTGGACTGTGGCGGTCTCTGCCCCTGAACACCGTAGGAAGCTCCTCGCTGCCTGATCAAGCCAGCCTCTGCTCCCTTCGCTCGGTTCAGTGCCTCTGAAAAAGTACTAGGCCGGCCCGTGTTCACCAAAGTAAAGACATCGGGATTCAGCCCGTTGATGAACTGATCGGCCACTGCCTCGTCATTCCCGGCCACATGAGGTGCAAATCGTAGCAATGCAGAAAATTTAGCAACATACTCCTCGATGTTCCACTGTCCCTGCTTCAGATTCGCAAATTCAGCTCCTTTATCTTTCCGGTAGGAGACGGGAAAGAAGCGCTGATAGAACTCATCTTTAAAAACTTTCCACGTGATATCAATGCCTCGGTGCTCCAAGGCTCTCTTCGTCGTCAACCACCAGCTCTTGGCAACCTCTTGCATCTGATGCCCTATCAGCTTCACACGTCGTTCGTCAGTGTAAGCCAAAGACTCAAACAACATCTCGATATCATCGAGCCAGCTCTCGCACTCTACTGCACTCTCTGTGCCCTTCAGGGTAGGCGGATGGAAAGACTGAAATCTCTTCAATAAAGTCTCCATCGGTGTCGCGGTGACGTCCATCCGTGCACCTGATGTGCTAGCCTGCTCTGGCTGTGGCACTCGTCTAGGCGGCATAAATCTGATTATCAAACTGATTAGCACATAATCAATATCATCTGTCTCAACCCTCCTCTGATCATATACCTCTGATCGAGAATCGGTTCTGATTCAGGCTTGAAATGCTGTAAATCAATTCAGATAATACAACAACATATAATAGGGAAAGCAACAAATCATGCTCGCATCTCAAAAGCAAGGAAGATGACTCGATCTACCCCGCTCATTCTATTCTATTTCAGTCTACAGAACCTACTGCTCTGATACCACCTGTTGTGGGGACCCGGGCTCTAACTCTATTCTTTTGGGATTTAATTGGATCTTTGTTCGAAAATGTGGGTCAAAATTTTGCTTTTAACATTAATTTAAATGTATTAACGAAAGCATCACATGTCTCAATAGAAATTAAACAACGTAATGTACATACAAGTCTGTGCGTACAAACATACACTAGTGTTCAATAACAACTACAAACATAAGTGCTACAAGTCCAGTAGGAAACACTAGGAATCTTCCACGCTATCAACTCTCTCTTCCTCGTCGTGACCCTGATCCTGCCCCACCTGTTGCCATGCACACATACAGACACGACAACAGCCGGATAACTCCGGTGAGAACATATCCCAGTATAAAACATGGATGCATGCAATGTAATAATCATGTACAAAAGCATAGCATAGGTATCAAGTAACATGAATATAAATCTAAACATGTAGAAGAATACAAATCTGTATTCAACATTTAAATCTTGACTCGACTCATTTCTAATCTAGGGATCCCGGTGTGAATAAGACGGTCTGTCACCTACCCAGCCACTCGGGGCAACGGTACGTCTTATTCCTAGACTTCGGTCAACTCTGTATCGAGGGTCTACACATATAGCAAATCTGCTCCTATGCGTCGATACACCGAAACGTCTAGTTTTGGCAAGTCTGCCAATCTCTCCTATCTCAGGACTCGAATATAAATCGATAAACAAGGCATTACATAATCAATGTAATAACAATCTAGTATGTGATTTAGGGAAACTCGTATCAAATCTGAATCGAGTTGTGCAATCCCGTGACCACATGAATTATACCTTTCTTATCGAATAGTCGGTGTCGTAGTCGAAGTCTCGAGTTCACAATAGCCAATACAAATCTGAAATGGCATAAACAATGTGCACTTCAATCATATACATCTCAAGCAAATCAATATACAAAGCTAACATCGGTTTCAATGCAATTCGACGGCGTAACGGCATAATTCTTCGATACCGATAACTCAAGAATATCATACTCGATCATAATCAACTCATAATCTCATCACACCTCAATACATAGGCTGAAATCTGAACAACCGTAACTTAACACATGCTGAAAATCGAAACAAGCTCATACTATATCTGAAAATCATTCCGGTAACGAATAAACCAAGCTCAACATACCAAGAACACATATTCTAACTCAAATCTGAATTTCCCCAACACATAATTTTCGAAACATGCTGGAAATGGAACAATACTTACATCCTTTGATAGCCCTTGACGAGGTGAGTTCAAAACCGAAGTCGGATCTAAAATCGGATAACCGGAAATAGCAAAATCTCAAGTGCAAAGATCAAAAGAATGAAAGCTCCTCCCGAACCTTCTCTCGTCTCTTGTTCTGAATAGTTTACTGAAATGAAGACACATATCATATATTGCATGCAAAAGGGACGAGTGTTCATGTTTTTTAAACGACACGCACTACCGCGGGTGCGGTAGCATAAGGGCGTGGGTGCGCTGTGCTCTCGGCAGCAATATTATTTTCTGGAATTCTTAGACCGCGGGTGCGGTCCTTACATGCCCGCGGGTGCGGTCTTACACCGCGGGTGCGGTCGCGCTACCACCGCGGGTGCGGTGTCTGTTCGCACAATTTCACTAATTTCCTCTCAATGCACCGCGGGTGCTGTATCCCTAACACCGCGGTGGCGGTGTGGCTTCGGCCCTGCTGCTCAAAATCTCATAATTGTGCATTCTTATCTCTACAATTCCAACATCAGTAGTATCGATAATTCTCGAGCCTTACAGATTTCGTCACGTCTCGTATTTCTAGTTTATTTTCCGTTGTTTAAATATTGTTTTGCTTATTTTCATTATGAATTCTAGTAGCTAACTTTATTATTTGTTGGGATTAAAGGGGATCCTACCCCAAACTTTTAGTTGATTAATTTATATTTTGAGTGTGCTTTATTCTTGATTGTACTACGATTTTTATTGTGTCGTTTGAGCGTAGCTAACTTTTACGACAATTTTATATCACGAGTGAGTTCGAGAGAATAACTAGTGATAGGATCGAGTGGTATAATTCGCGGATCTACAATTTACATAGATATATGAAATTGGATACGTGCTGATAGTCATAGTCCTTAGGGTCGAAAACTAGGGGATTTCATCAATCGAAATGCGGTTCATTCTTGATAAATAATTAAAGACATTTAATTACTTCATTGAGTGAATTAGTTTGACATAGCTCGAGAGAGTGTGTTCAATTGAATAGGGAATCCTGTCGGAAGCGTAGAACACAATCGAACGAATTAATTAATTAATAAGGGGTAGGTGAACCAGAATTCCCAACAAATTCTTTTATCATTTGAAATTTAATCCATTGATTTGGCATTCATATTTCATCATTTAATCTTTGAGCTTGTTTATTTAAATTTTCTTGAATTTTATTAGTCATAAAACAAACAATCAAATTTCGTCGCTAAAGTTTTAATAACTAAAATAATAATTGTTAAACACAGTCTTCAGTGGAACGATACTCGTACTCACGTACACTATATTATAACTTGACATCGTGCACTTGCGATTTATTTTGAGCATACAAAATCATATTTTTTATTGGGGATTTTACTGTGCAAGTTTTGCTCGATCAAGTTTTTGGCGCCGTTGCCGGGGACTGTTAATCTACAATTATATTTTTAGTTATTTTCTTTAGTGTATTTTATTTTTACTGAACTAACACTCCATATTTTGATTCAGATATCTCTTCCGGTGCATGCCAAAGTCACTTGACTTGGAGCTTGAGTGTGACCCTGAAATTGAAAGGACTTTCCGCAGACGAAGACAACAGCAAAGACTTAAGGAACTGATGGAGAGGCACGAACAAGAGCAGGAGGCAGAGCGCCAAAACGAGAGACGAATTGAGATGCCACGCCGCATACCCATGTTAGAGTATGCCCAGCCTTCTTTGGATGGTGCACGCCCCAGCATTGTGAGGCCAATTGTGCGGGCAAACCAATTCGAAATCAAACCAGCCATTATCCAGATGATTCAGAACACCGTCCAATTTGGAGGAACTGCTGTGGACGATCCAAACACACACATCGCGGATTTTCTTGAGATCTGCGATACTTTTAAATTCAATGGAGTTTCTGATGATGCTGTTAGACTGCATTTATTTCCTTTCTCTTTGCGTGATAAAGCTAAAACTTGGTTGAATTGTTTACCTGTAGGTTCGATCGCTACATTGGAGGACATGGCGAAGGCGTTTCTTATCAAATACTTCCCTCCATCAAAAACCATGAAGCTGCGAGCAGACATTACAACATTTGCTCAATTCGATCAAGAATCTTTATATGAGGCATGGGAACGCTTCAAGGACCTAATACGAAGATGCCCACATCATGAGTTACCACTTGGGTTAGTCGTTCAAACATTTTATTGCGGTTTTCTTACTCCTAACCGTACTATGATAGATGATGCTGCGTGTGGGAACCTTTTGAGGAAGACTGCGGAAGAAGGATATGAGTTGTTGGAGGAGATGGCTGCTAGCAGCTATCATCCTCAATCTGACAGGAACAACCAGCGGAGAAGTGCCGGAGTTCACCAGGTAACTGATTTTTCTGTTATTACTGCACAACTTGACGCTTTAAACAGGAAAATAGACGGCTTGAACGTGGGTGGCACGGCTATGCGTCTTCAAGAGATATTCTGTGAGAAGTGTGGAGGGGAACACTATGTGAAAGACTGTCAAGATGGAAATCCCTTCTATGTGCAAGATGAGGCACCGGTGAATCAAGTGGGAGTCCAAAACCGCCCAAGGAATGACCCTTACTCGAACACATATAATCCTGGGTGGAGGCAACATCCCAACTTCTCATGGGGCGGTCAAAACAGTCATAATAGGCCGCAAGGAGGACAACAATATGGGAAACAACCGATGTACAGATCCGATCCTCCTAGAGAAGAAAAGTCCAACTTGGAACAAATGATGTCTAAGTTTATCTCATCCACTGAAACTCGACTCCAAAACCAAGATGCATCAATAAAGGGGCTCGAGAATCAAATTGGACAGTTGGCCAAAATGATAGCAAGTATAGAGCCGGGCACCTTGCCAAGTAATACCGAGACTAATCCAAAAGAGCAAGTGAAGGCCATTGAGTTGAAGAGCGGAAAAGTTTTGGAGCCTAGAGAAAAAGAGAAAAGCCGTGCCGGATGAACATGCTGCGACGTCTCAAGGTAAGTCATCTAACTCTACACCAGCACTCACTGCACAACCTAAGATTGTTATCCCTCCACCTTTTCCTGCAGCATTAAAAAATGCAAAACTAGATGCACAATTCGGTAAGTTCTTAGAGGTGTTTAAAAAATTGCATATTAATATTCCTTTTGCCGATGCTTTGATGCAAATGCCTAGTTATGCTAAATTTTTGAATGACGTTTTAGCCAACAAGAGAAAATTGGAGGATCACATGACGGTGAACTTGACTGAGAGTTGCTCTGCTTTGGTGCAAAACAAAATCCCACCGAAACTAAAAGACCCAGGGAGTTTTTCTATCCCTTGCATGATTGGTGATTTTGTTTTTCGTAAAGCGTTGTGTGATCTTGGTGCAAGTATTAATCTGATGCCCTTATCTGTTTTCAGGAAACTCGGATTAGGAGAGCCTAAGCCGACGAGGATGTCTTTACAACTGGCTGACAGGTCTGTCAAGTACCCCCGCGGAGTGATTGAGGATGTGCTAGTGAAAGTGGACAAGTTTATCTTTCCTGCGGACTTCGTGGTGCTTGATATGGATGAGGATGAGGAGATGCCTCTGATTTTGGGTATACCGTTCCTTGCGACTGGCAAGGCACTGATTGATGTGCAAGAAGGGAAGTTGCGATTGAGAGTGGGCGACGAAGAGATTACTTTTGATGTGTTTAATGCACTTAAGCACACACTGCATTCTGATAGTTGTTTTAGAATTGATGCTTTTGACTCTCTTGCGTCTAACTATTTGCAGGATGCTCTTAGGGACCCTTTGGAGGCCAATATCGATACTGAATTGGGAGAAGAGGAATTGGTTGAGGAAAGAGCCGAAATTGTGGCACACTTTAATGCCAACCAACCATGGAGAAGGCCAATGAGGATGCGACTAGAGGATCTAGGAGAACGAAGAGATTTGACCCCTCAAAGGTCAAGCATCGAGGATCCCCCAACACTTGAGCTGAAGCCGTTGCCTCCACACCTCAAGTATGTGTACTTAGGTGAGAATAACACTTTACCTGTCATTATTTCTGCTGCTTTGACAGATGTGATGGAGGACAAACTGTTGGAAGTATTGAAAGCACACAAGAGTGCATTTGGGTGGAAGGTGGCGGATATCAAAGGGATCAATCCATCAGTCTGCATGCACAAGATCTTGATGGAAGAGAAGTACTCACCTCTTGTGCAACCTCAGCGAAGATTGAATCCTAAGATGCAAGAGGTAGTGAAAGCTGAAACGATTAAGCTTCTCGATGCAGGTATTATCTATCCTATATCTGATAGTGCATGGGTAAGTCCCGTTCAATGTGTGCCAAAGAAATGTGGGATTACTGTTGTCACAAATGAAAATAATGAATTAATACCCACTAGGACTGTTACGGGATGGCGTGTGTGCATTGATTATAGAAAATTGAATGATGCCACCCGTAAAGACCACTTTCCTCTTCCCTTTATTGATCAGATGCTTGAGAGGTTAGCGGGTCATGAGTTTTATTGCTTTTTGGATGGGTATTCGGGGTACAACCAAATTATGATTGCGCCGGAGGACCAAGAGAAAACCACTTTCACTTGTCCTTACGGCACTTTTGCTTTTCGCCGCATGCCGTTTGGTCTATGTAATGCCCCTGCCACATTTCAACGTTGCATGACCGCTATATTCCATGATATGATAGAAACTTTTCTTGAAATTTTTATGGATGATTTCTCGATATTTGGCTCGTCTTTTGATGATTGTTTGCAGAATCTGACGGTAGTGTTGAGGAGATGTGAGGAGACAAACTTGGTGCTTAATTGGGAAAAATGCCACTTCATGGTACAAGAGGGAATTGTCCTAGGGCACAAGGTTTCGGGGAACAGAATCGAGGTGGACAAGGCGAAAGTAGAAGTGATTAAGAACTTACCACCTCCGGCGTCCATAAAGGGAGTTATAAATTTTCTAGGCCACGCCGGTTTTTACCGGCGTTTTATCAAAGATTTTTCTAAAGTTGCCAAACCTCTATCTTCTTTACTAATGAAAGATGTACCTTTTGACTTTAATTCTGATTGTTCGCAGGCATACGAGAAGTTGAAGGAGCGCTTGGTGACGGCTCCTGTCTTGGTAGCACCGGATTGGGATCTACCCTTCGAGATCATGTGCGACGCTAGTGATACTGCAGTAGGTGCTGTCCTCGGCCAAAGACAGAACAAGGTATTCCACACTATATACTATGCAAGTAAGACTCTAGATGAGGCACAATTGAATTATGCTACCACCGAAAAAGAGTTACTTGCAGTAGTGTTTGCACTTGACAAGTTTCATGCATATCTTGTTTTGTCTAAATTCATTGTCTACACTGACCACTCTGCGCTGAAACATTTACTTGCTAAGAAAGATGCAAAACCACGCCTACTTCGGTGGATTCTATTGTTGCAAGAATTTGATTTAGAAATAAAAGATAAGAAAGGTGTTGAGAATGTGGTTGCAGATCAATTGTCTATATTAGAGTGTATTTGTAATGATTCTGTTGATCATGCTATCGATGATTGGTTCCCGGACGAGCAACTATTTGAGGTGAAAAATTGTCCATGGTATGCAAATTTCGCTAACTTTCTTGTCACAGGCACACCTCCACCGAACCTATCTTTTCACCAACGAAAGAAATTCTTTTCTGACGTGAAATACTATTTTTGGGAGGAACCGTTCTTGTTTAAGATTTGTGCAGATTCCATGATAAGACGGTGTGTTGCGGAGGAAGAGTTTTATAAGATTCTCAACCATTGCCATGACCGTGAGGTAGGTGGTCACTTTGGACCAACGAGGACGGCATCTAAGGTACTCGAATGTGGCTTTTATTGGCCAACCCTCTTTAAAGATGCTCGTTCTTATGTGCTACATTGTGATAAATGCCAACGGTCAGGTAACATCTCTAACCGTCACGAAATGCCTTTAAATAATATCATTGAGTGTGAGGTTTTTGATGTATGGGGGATAGATTTCATGGGACCATTTCCTAGTTCTTTCACAAAAAAATACATTTTGGTGGCGGTGGATTATGTGTCTAAGTGGGTAGAGGCGGAAGCATACGCCACTAATGATGCTCAAGTGGTTCTAAAATTTTTGAAGAAAAATATTTTTAACCGCTTTGGAACACCACGAGCAATCATTAGTGATGGTGGCACTCATTTTTGCAACAAACTCTTTGAAAAACTTTTAAGCAAATATGGTGTCACACATAAGATCTCTACCCCTTATCACCCCCAGACGAGTGGTCAAGTGGAAGTGTCGAATCGTGAGATTAAGCGAATTTTGGAGAAAGTAGTAGGTGTCAGTAGGAAAGATTGGTCGGTGAGGTTAGATGATGCTCTTTGGGCGTATAGGACTGCTTTTAAAACACCTATAGGCACTACACCGTATAGGCTTTTGTTTGGTAAAGCATGTCATCTACCTGTTGAATTAGAGCATCGAGCATACTGGGCCACAAAAGCGCTAAACTTTAATTTTACTGATGCAGGTGAACAGCGGTTGCTTCAATTGGACCAGTTGGAGGAATTCCGAAATTTGGCCTATGATCTTGCACTGTCTTACAAAGAGAAAACCAAAAAGGCGCATGACAAGAGAATCATCGAGAGAGAGTTTAAGGAGGGTGAAAGTGTTCTGCTCTACAACTCCCGGTTGCGCTTGTTTCCCGGTAAATTGAAGTCGCGATGGTCCGGTCCATTCGTGATCTCGAAAGTTTATCCATCGGGAGCTGTCGAATTGAAAGATGGGAAGGACGGGACATTCACGGTCAATGCCCAGCGCCTCAAGCACTACATGGGTGGCACAGTTGAGCCACAACTTGGAATCACACGGTTCCAAGATCATCCGAACTGAGACGGACCGACAGTCAAGCTCTCGACTATAAATTGAGAACTATTCTTTTTCCCTTCATCTTGCATTTAATTTGATTATAGTGTTAGTTTAAGTTTATGTTTTCATATTAAAAAAAAAAAATTAAAAAAAAAAACTTAAGCGTTTTAGGCAGCGAGGTTGGCGCTCGGGCGGTATTTTTGTACCGCTCGAGCGCGAAATTTACCTTGGCGTACAGAAACTTGGCGCTCGGGCGGTGATTTCCTACCGCTCGAGCGCGCCCGCTTACCTCTGATTTTTACGTCCAGAGAGGTTGGCGCTCGAGCGGTAACTTTTTACCGCTCGAGCGCGATTACTTTATAAGCGCGATTCCCTTTCCTTTTCTTCATTATGCGCGACATCTCCCCCAATTTCTCCCCCAAATCCCTAACCCTCTTCCACTCTACTCTCAAATTTTTGCAGGGAATCACTCCAACCGTCAAGGTTCAAGCTTCGTGGGTACAATCATCCTTCGGAATTCAAGCGGTCATCTTCTCCGATTCACCCCACATCTCTCTCCTCACCTACCATGGCTCCAAAGAAGAAACAACGAGGTACTTCCGGCTCTTCTTCTTCTTCGACTTTTGATAGGCATCGATTTGTTAGTGAGGGAGCTCGGGCTAGATATGAGCATGCCAAGATGCATAGAAATCCGATAGTAGAGAGGGGATTCCGAAAAGAATCGGCCGATAGGCACCTAGGACCTCGGATAGAATTGGAACGGCGCGGATGGGAAACTTTTTCCAATCATCCTAAGGCGGCGGTAGTTTCGGTGGTGCATGAATTTTACGCGAATGCTATGGAGGGGAGAAATGGGACGGTGTTTGTTCGGGGTGTACATGTCCTGTGTGACTCGGCAACTATCAATGCACTGTTGGAAACGGCGGAGGTCGACAACTCTCATTTTGAGGCTTTAGCTGCTGACCCGAACTATGACTTGATTATCAGCGCGCTATGCCATCTGGGTGCGGGTGCTATGTGGAAACCAGTGGGCGGACCGCCGAGCTGTTTCGACGAGAAATTCTTGACTGTTGACGCTGCCATGTGGTACTTATTTGTGGCCCGACGGATGATGCCGGTCTCGCATAAGAGCGAGGTCCAAAAGGAACGAGCGGTTCTCCTTTTTGCGTTAACTCACGGCTACGACGTGAATGTGGGCACACTTATCCACTCTCAAATCATGTTGTGTGCTCGCAACAGTCACGTCGGTTTGTTCTTCCCGACAATTATCTCGAGTTGTGTGCCCGGGCGGGAGTTCTATTCCGGGACGACGAGGAGTGGATTCAACCCATGAAGCCGATTTCCATCGAAGACGATAAGCGAAAGTATGCCAAGCGACAGGTTGACTTCCCCACTGAGGAGGAAAATTTAGGTGGCTCTAGCGCCGCCGCTCCACGCCGCCGTCCACCACCACCCCGCCAGCGAACTCACACCGATATGATGGCCGAGAATCTCGCCTTCCAAACGCATCAAGGTCAATTCAACTCGTATGTCACCGACCATCTGTCTCACATTGACTCCATGATGCGCTCGCTGCTTGTGCAAGGGGGCGTTGACCCATCGACCGTGCCGCCGTCTCCGCTACCTCCTCCCCCATTCCAGTTCCAGTATGATTATTACCAGCATGGGGAGGCCGCAGGAGTGCCACCGCCGGAGCAGGATGAGGATGACACTTGATCAGGGGAGTTTACTGTTTCCCCTTTCTTTTTATTTTGCATATTCTCTTTTGCATTTGCATTCATGGTTCTTTTTGTTCTTAGTTTTTGTTTCGTTTTGTGCAATGAGGGCATTGCACAACTCTCGTATGAGGGGGGGTAGAATGTTTTGTTAGGTTGTTTTGCGTGTTTAGTTAATTGGTTTTTAAGTCGTTGCATTTATGGTGAGAAGACATGTTTATGAGCCAATGATGATGGTGAATTGATAGTTTACAAAAATATTGATTGGGTCACGTCGTGAATGATACTCGTGATTGTTAAAGCATGAATTATGGTACAAATTTTGAACTTTTTGAGCACATATGTGTGGGGGCTAGAATTTTGTAGGAATAATGGTGAAATTTGAAAGTTTTATGTGGTTAACTTGAAAGGCACCATTTATGAGTTGATTTAGCATGCAAACCCGTGAAAATAAGTCGCTATGTGGGACCTTGAATGAGAAAATTTGATTTGCCTTGAACTTTACATTTACCTCTGTTCCAATGCACTCATGAAAAGATCATACTCCCAACCGGCTGTAATCCAAAGTTATATTATATTCTTAGCCTAGGGAGTACATGTGTGAAAATTGTGCATTCAAAAAAAACAAAAAAGGAAAAAAAGAATAAAGAAGGAGATGTAAGGTGAGGGGGAGCCGAAATAAAAGGAATGAAATTCTATTCCTAGGCTAAAAGTTGGAGATGTAAGGAGATGAGGAAAGTCAGACGATAAGTCTTGACGATTGCACAATGAAAATGATCGGTGTACTCCCAACTTTTAGCCATTTGAGCTTATTTTCCTTCTTTTCGACGCCTTTATATGCACCTAAAAGTTGAATAAAGTTCAATTTATGGCTAGTGATAAATGGACACGGGGATGCATGCTAGTGAGACTTGTATTGAAGTGTTGATTGAGTGACTCGCATGATTTGATGATTGATCTATTTGACGTACGAATGACTAGACCCATCATGACACACACCCACACGTTCAAATTAGTGTCGATATTTATGTGTAGACGAGAATGAGTATTCGTTGCGACTTGACTTGATTATGATGGGTAGTGGGAAAGTAAACTGAGGCATGAACATAAACGTGTCACTTCACCATTGGTATATAATTGTGTTGGTTAGTTCTTGTTTGAGTCTTTCACTTTTGTTGTGTTTGTTTAGAGTCTCGTGCTTTAACCTGTTTTGCTTGAGGGCAAGCAAAAGGTTAGTATGAGGGGGTTGATAGGGGGTGTTTTTACGTGTTTATTGCATTAGTTTTAATTGTGTTTACATTGCGCATGCATGCATTTCATTTACTTTTTGTTCATTTTATAGTAATTAATTGCTTTTGATTATGTCTCACTTGTGTGTGATGGATCTGCAGAAAAAATGATCGGAGAACGAAAATCAGAGCGAAAGGTGGAAAGCTCAAGAATATTGGACAGAACAAGCGGCGCCCGAGCGGTACATTTCTACCGCCCGGGCGCGAGAAGTGAATAAATTAAGGGCCAAGACAGAAAGTTGCGCTCGGGCGGTGCTTTTCTACCGCCCGAGCGCGAGAAAATGCCTCCGAAGTCAGCCTTACAGAATCTTGGCGCTCGGGCGGTGCTCTTCTACCGCCCGAGCGCGAATGCCGCATCAGCCGAGGGAACTTACAGAAAGTTGGCGCTCGAGCGGTACTTTTCTACCGCCCGAGCGCCACTTATTTTTGGCAAGATTTGTTCAGCCGATTCTTTCCTTAATTTCTGAACAAGACTGATATGGTATGCGAGGGGGACGAATTGGAGATCTATTCAGACATAATTCGGCAGCCGTCAAGGAGCTTTGGAGAGAACTTTGCGCTTGGAGTGAAGATTTGAAGTTTTCCGGGCATCGTTCTTCGCAGATTTCGTCACGTCTCGTATTTCTAGTTTATTTTCCGTTGTTTAAATATTGTTTTGCTTATTTTCATTATGAATTCTAGTAGCTAACTTTATTATTTGTTGGGATTAAAGGGGATCCTACCCCAAACTTTTAGTTGATTAATTTATATTTTGAGTGTGCTTTATTCTTGATTGTACTACGATTTTTATTGTGTCGTTTGAGCGTAGCTAACTTTTACGACAATTTTATATCACGAGTGAGTTCGAGAGAATAACTAGTGATAGGATCGAGTGGTATAATTCGCGGATCTACAATTTACATAGATATATGAAATTGGATACGTGCCGATAGTCATAGTCCTTAGGGTCGAAAACTAGGGGATTTCATCAATCGAAATGCGGTTCATTCTTGATAAATAATTAAAGACATTTAATTACTTCATTGAGTGAATTAGTTTGGCATAGCTCGAGAGAGTGTGTTCAATTGAATAGGAAATCCTGTCGGAAGCATAGAACACAATCGAACGAATTAATTAATTAATAAGGGGTAGGTGAACCAGAATTCCCAACAAATTCTTTTATCATTTGAAATTTAATCCATTGATTTGGCATTCATATTTCATCATTTAATCTTTGAGCTTGTTTATTTAAATTTTCTTGAATTTTATTAGTCATAAAACAAACAATCAAATTTCGTCGCTAAAGTTTTAATAACTAAAATAATAATTGTTAAACACAGTCTTCAGTGGAACGATACTCGTACTCACGTACACTATATTATAACTTGACATCGTGCACTTGCGATTTATTTTGAGTATACAAAATCATATTTTTTATTGGGGATTTTACTGTGCAAGTTTTGCTCGATCATACTAAAATCCTGTTAAGGATAGTAGTTGATCTTGTGCGAATACTTTCACCTGATTACAATAAATCGTGCGGAAACAATCTGATGAAGTAGTTGAAAAACAATAAAACAGTAGGCAGCAGTTGTTTATGGAAGTTCGAAGATAAACTCTTCTACGTCTCCCCTTCTTCTGTTTCCAGAAGGTATAACTAAAAGAATTTGGATATTACAGTACAACTCTTGTACACACCCACTTCAGAAGGACTTACACCTCAACCTACTGAAACTCTTAGTTTCTCAACTCACAAGAATGCGAAACACAAAGTTCTGAAAAGACTCTTTTCAAATTACAGACTCTTCTGACAAAGTATAAATGATGTAAAGATTGTGAAGAGTGTAAGAATCAGTAGCACAAGATGATCTTCAAAAGATCAGATATAAGCTATGAAGCGTGTGCTACTTTTCTTTGTGTTGAACTTTTAAATACTCAAGGAATTTTGATATTCGTCTGATAAGAGAGAAGCTTTGTTCCTTAAAGAATGATAATAAGCGAAGTGTCGTGTCGAACAAGGATTTGATCCAAGTATATATAATCGACTGAGTTCAACGTTCACAAACAGAGTATGTCTTCAGATAACTGATACAATCAGCTTTATTACCGAAAGAAGTTCCTGCAGAAAAGCTATAAAACAATCAGTCTTGTTTTATACTTAATTGGGTAAACTGCATTAAATTACTCCGTATAGTATTTAATGCTGCAATTAATACTAGTACTAGGAACTCTTTAACGGTAACAATTAAGATAGCAACGTTAGAAAACGTTCTCTATTGGTTTTGTATTGTTATCCCTTTCTACTGGTTTAGTTATAGTAGATCAGCATCTACTGATAAGTTATACTATTGTTCTGGTCTGCTGGTCTACTGGTCTTAGTTATCATCGCCACAATAAAATTCATGTCTAACAGAAGGTATCAGAGCCATTGTTTTCATATGAATATAAATCACGAGAATTATGATAATGGGTTATTGTTAAAGCTTATAAGTTTAGTTGTTAAAATTTTGATTGTCGAGGATATTTGATTATCTTAATTATGAAAACAAATCAAATAAGATGATTTGACATATAAAATATTAATTTATTCTATCGTGTCCTACATGAGATGGGAGAAGAATTCTTATTTTGTACTAGAAAAGAAAGAATAATTCTTCTATGTAAAAAGCTTGACTTGTTCGAACCATAAAATTTGGCCTTTATCTGGAACGGTTTCCGATCGATGTCAGTATTGGAGAACTTGAACTAAGAGGCAGCGCAATGAATGGTTCGCCAAACCATGATTCATGTGCGTTGGCTACAATACAAATACTCGCTGGGTCGAGTATTAGTATTCTCTGGTTCAGGTGATTCTACTCGCTGGATCGAGACATCGGCTCGCACACGAGTTGTGTGGGCACTAAAACGACGGTATGAGCAATGGATGGTTGGACCGCCATGGCTAGTGCCTGTGGTCTCGAAGAATTTGTAGCATACGGTACTTCGTGTAAATTTGTTTATGCGAGAAAAGTGGCTCGTCGAACGAGTTATAGTACTGAAAATTCGATGGAATTTTTGAGGTAGATGGAACCTATGGAAACTGCAATTTTTTAATGGCAGCATAGCTGCTTGAGGAAACAGATGGGATGCTACGTTTTTAAATAATAATAATTATTATTATAAATTGGGCCCATCATGTTTTAAGATAATAATTGTGTGCCCAATGCCCAATTAATTTATATTGTTGATTTTTTAATTGATTTATAAAGTTAATTTGAAATTAAATAAATGGTTTATTTAATTTGTTAATTTTATTTTCAATTAATGATAATAAGGAAAATTACGAGTTTCAACTATATCTACTTTTATATTTTTATTTCTTGTATCATGTTTAAATTAGATTTAAATTTTATGATACTCATTATGTGTAGATGTACACTCGTTGCATTATTAAAAAAAAGATTGTAATTTTTTTATAATTAAATCATTAGATGATTTAATTAATTAAATAATTTAAAGTTTGAGAAACTTTAATTATTATAATGAGTGAGAGAAAAATATATGACAATAAATTCTCCACTATTAACAAAAGTAACGTGAGATTTAAATGACGCCTAGTGACAAATAGGACGTCCTCCCTAAGGAAGGTTTTCATTTAAATCAATATTCAAGGCTTAGTTTCCCAAAAGATAAGATTTTTAATTAAATTCATACTTTACCTACCCTAAGATGGCAATTATGAATTGAGTTTTTAAAATCTGAAATAGTGGGTTACACTCTTAAATATGTAATTAAATTGTTTCGATGCATCTAGGCTAAATTAAATGGTAATTATTAAATAAAAGTGAAGATATGAGATATCTTAGTGTTTTATTTATTAATATAGATAGTCTCAATTTAATCGTCATTTAATTCGTTTGACCCTAAGGCTACTTGTTAAATGCGAGATTAAATTACCTCGGAATTGGTAAAATAAATCTATTTTATCGTACATCATATTTATTATTCCTAAATTATTTATGTATGATATTTGTTCAATTGATTAAATGTCATTTTTATATTTCAGCAAGCATATCTTCCGGTCCCGTTATTGCTTTACTTAATGAAAAGTTGACTGGCGAAAATTTTTAAAATGGAAGAGTAACATAAATATTGCCCTCGTCTGTGAGAACCTCAAGTTTGTTTTAACATAGGAATGTCCTCTTGAGCCCTCTTTGAATGCTTCTCGTAGTGTACGAGAAATTTATGATCGATGGATCGCGGCATACAATAAAGCAAAAGGCTACCTGTTAGCTGGAATGAATGACGTGCTTAGGTTAAAGCACGAGCATGTAGATAATGCTTATCAGATAATGGATTCTCTACAAGCAATGTTTGGACAGCGATCTAGTCAATCTAAGCATGAGGCCATTAAGAATGCTATGAATGCTAAAATGAAAAAAGGGCAATCAGCTGGTGCGCATGTTTTGAACATGGTTAATTACTTCACTGAAGCTGAAACTCATGGTGCGACCATAGATGATGGTACTCAAGTGAGTATGATTTTAGAATCATTGCCTCCTAATTTCCTGCAATTCAAGAGCAACTATGTCATGAACAAGCTCAATTATAACATGACACAATTGCTCAATGAGTTGCAAACCTTTGAGGCTATTTCCATTGGAAAGGTTCAAGAAGGTGAGACAAATGTCGTCGAAAATAAGCTATTTTCCTCCAAATCTAGTTTGAAAAGGAAGAATAAATGGAAAGGAAAGGGAATTCAGAAAAAGCAAAAGAATTGGAAGAGTTGCAATGACAGAAAGAAAGGCAATACTGCAAAGCCCAAAGGAAAATGTTTTCATTGTGGAATTGATGGTCACTGGAAGAGAAACTGTCCCAAGTATCTCGCTGACCTAAAAGAGAAGAAGAAAGGTAAATATGATTTACTTGTTCTAGAATCTTGTTTAGTAACCATTGATTCTTCTATATGGATAGTTGATTCCGGTGCTACTAATCACGTTTGTTCTTCTTTCCAGACACTTAGTTCTTATGAAGAGCTTGTTGATGGGTCATTCACGATGAGAGTAGGCAATGGTGCAGTGGTTTCGGCAAAAGCAGTGGGAGTTGTTAAACTCATATTTAATAATAAATATTTGGCTTTAAACAATGTTTATTTTATACCTAGTTTTCGGAGAAATTTGATTTATGTATCAAAGTTGCATGAACAATTTTATTCTCTTTCTTTTAATAATAATGAGATTGTTATTTTAAGAAATGGACATATGATTGTACTGCATTAATAGAAAATGGGTTATATATTCTAAGACAAAATGAACAACCACTGCTTAATGTCGAAATATTTAAAGTAGAACATCCTAAAACTAAAAGGCAAAAGATTTCTCATGAAGATAAAACATATTTATGGCACCTAAGGTTAGGGCATATTTCCTTAGAAAGATTAAACAGACTTGTAAAGGATGGTTCTTTAAAAGAGTTAAATGTTAACACTATTTATGTTTGTGAATCTTGTCTAGAAAAAAAAGACTAAGAGACCTTTCTCTACAAAGGGCAATAGGGCCAAAGAACCACTAGAGCTTATACATAGTGATGTATGTGGTCCTATGACAACACAAGCTAGAGGTGGTTATCAGTACTTTGTCATTTTTATAGATGATTACTCAAGGTATGGATATATTTATCTAATACCTAGAAAATCTGAGACTTTTGGAAAGTTCAAAGAATTTCATGTGGAAGCCAAAAGGCAACTAGGAAAATCTTTGAAATGTCATCGATCCGATCGAGGCGGAGAGTATCTTGATACTGAGTTCAAAGATTATTTACTAGAGCATGCTATTTTATACCAACTCACAACACCTGGTACCCCTCAGCAAAATGGTGTTGCTGAAAGGAGAAATCTCACTTTGCTTGATATGATGAGATCTATGATGAGCTACTCTTCACTGCCAATTTCGATTTTGGGTTACGCAATAGAGACGGCAACTTACATTTTGAATGCAGTGCCATCTAAGTCAATCCATAAGACACCTCTAGAATTGTGGAATGGGAGAAAACCTAGTTTATCTCATTTTCGCATATGGGGGTGCCCAGCACATGTGCTGGAAGGAAAGACTGAGAAATTGCATCCACGTTCAAAAGTTTGTTTGTTCGTAGGATACACCAAGGGAACGAGAGGAGGTTGGTTTTATGATCCTCAAGAAAAGAAGGTAATTGTATCGACAAATACCATTTTTCTTGAAAATAATGATTATATGACCGATTTCAAACCTCGAAGTAAGATTGTACTCAAGGAGTTACTAAATGATGAGATCATTCCACATACAACAAATGTTGTTAAGGAAACCACTAACGATATCACTAAACCAAGTCAAGATATAATCTCACCTCGACGCAGTGGGAGATTAGTGAGACTACCCCTCCGCTATCGTCAAGACGAAGAGTCAAATGTTGCAGTCACTGATGGGGTGGAAGATGATCCATTGTCATTTCAACATGCAATGGAAGATCCTGAAAAAAAAAGTTGCTTGAAGCTATGAATCAAGAAATGGAGTCGATGTACTCTAATTCTGTCTGGGTTCTTGTAGATATACCTGAAGAGGTTAGACCTATTGGGTGTAAATGGATCTATAAGAGAAAAATAGGTGCAGATGGGAAAGTGGAGACTTTTAAAGCAAGATTGGTTGCAAAGGGTTATACCCAAAGAGAAAGAGTCGATTATGAAGAGACTTTCTCTCCTGTAGCCATGCTTAAATCTATCCGCATCTTATTTTCAATTGCTGCTCATTTTGATTATGAGATATGGCAGATGGATTTCAAGACGGACTTTCTAAATGGTCATCTAGATGAGGAAATCTACATGAGGCAACCAGAAGGTTTTATAGCACAAGGTCAAGAGCAAAAAGTTTGCAAATTACTTAGATCCATTTATGGACTAAAGTAAGCTCAAGATCTTGGAATCATAGATTTGATGCAACAATTAAATCTTATGGTTTTGATCAAAGTGTTGATGAGCCTTGTGTATACAATCACATCAAAGATAAAAATGTGGTATTCATAGTGCTTTACGTAGATGATATTCTGCTCATTGGGAATGATGTAAAAAAGTTGTCTAAAGTAAAGGATTGGCTAGCCAAGCAATTCCAAATGAAAGATTTGGGAGAAGCAAATTATGTTCTTGGAATTCGAATTGTTCGAGATCGTAAGAACAAATTGTTGGCATTGTCTCAAGCTTCTTATATTGATAAGATGTTATTGCGTTATAAAATGCAAGATTCCAAGAAAGGTTATCTACCAACCCGACATGGAATCATCCTCTCCAAGGAGCAGTGTCCTAAGACACCGCAAGAAGTTGAGGACATGAGACGCGTTCCATGAGACGCGTTCCATATGCCTCTGCAGTAGGCAGCCTTATGTACGCAACGATGTGTACTAGACCAGACATATGTTATGCTGTGGGGATAGTCAGTCGATTTCAGTCAAATCCTGGTATGGATCATTGGATAGCGGTAAAGAACATTCTCAAGTATCTTCGGAGAACGAGAAATTGTATGCTTGTCTATTCGGGTAGTGACCTTAAAATAGACGGTTACACTGATTCTGATTTTCAATCAGACAGAGATTCTCGAAAGTCGATATCTGGATCGGTGTTTACCCTTGGTGACAATGCCATAGTCTGGAGAAGCATAAAACAATCCAGCACAGCCGACTCGACCATGGAGGCTGAATACATAGCTGCTTTTGAAGCTGCTAAAGATGTTGTATGGCTTAAGAAGTTCCTATATGATTTGGAAGTTGTTCCAAATATGGATAATCCACTCACTTTGTGGTGTAATAACAGTGGTGCAGTGGCTAATTCAAAGGAACCTCGCAGTCACAAGAGATCGAAGCATATAGAAAGAAAGTACCATTTGATCCGAGAGATAGTACAAAGAGGTGACGTTTCCATTCTCAAGATTGCGTCTGGTGACAACCTCGCCGATCCATTCACTAAGACACTGCCTGCAAAAGTGTTTGAGAGGCATATGATGAATATGGGACTTAAAGACATGTCTCATATGCTTTAAGGGCAAGTGGGAGATTGTTGGGAATAGTGCCCTAAAAGCATTGTAATTAGACTATGTTTTCATATTATTAATAAAAATGACATTTATTATTGAACATATTTACGTGAAATTTATTGTCTTAAATATCATAGAAAAATCCCTAGTTTATTGGATGTAACCATGATTTTAGAATATATAAAAGTTATATATACAAGATTATTAAAATTATGGATAATAAACTTAAATTAAGTCTGTGATGAAATTAATTAAATTATGGGATCTTTAATTAAAGCATCACTAATGCGGCCCATGAACATTAAGAATGTGACCGTCTTATCTGGACTGTCGATGTAGAGACATCTATGTGGGGCATTTATATATAATGTGATTATGTAGGACTTGGACCGGTTTAATTAAACATTTCATAATAAATTCCGTTGTTACTATGAAATTTAAATTAAATCACAAAGATGATCATATATGAATAAATCTGAATTATGATGTGATTATAGACTCCTGTTCATTTCAATGATTCTTGATTTGCTTGTTTAAAGTTTGCAATTATGCATTCTCAATACTTGCATTTTAGATTTACATTTGAAATTAATGGCTGGGAATATGAATTCATAGACATGGAATCCATTCCTTCTTACAAGAAGCAGAGAGATAATTCTCTCCTTTGTTAATTCTAGAACTGAGTGTGGGCCCAATTAATTTATAATTGAATTATAAATTGAACCACTCACTAGTGAATTAATGGTAAATGAGGATAAGAAGTAATTGAAGAGGTAAACGGAAAATTCCTAGCTTCAATTATGAATTGTCTATGGAGGATTAATTCATATGTAATGATTATATCAATGGACTGCTCGTTTTGTAGAGTAAATATTTCATAATGAAGAAGAGTGTTTTCATATTTTTAATGGAGTAATTATGGAATTAATAAATTGGGTAAATTATTTAAAGAGTTTAATTATTTATCTAATTTATTGGAGCTTCTAATTATGAGTCCATGGTCCCCAGTACGCTTTTCAAATTAATGATGGATAAGAAATGCAATTTAAAAATCATTCAATATAATGGAAATTTGTTTCCATATCATCAAAGGCTTAGATATAAATATAATTTAATATGAGTTATTAATTATATTTAAATTATAATTATGAGATAATTATAAATTTAATTATTGTGATAATATCTTAAATGAACATACAGGTTTTTCAAATTTGATCAATTCAATTGATTTAATAAAAAAAATCAAATTGGATCAACTTGTATTATTGAATTAAACATGTGTAATATGTTTTCGTCAATGCAATCAAAGCCTACGTAGAAAAATTGGTTTTTAATTGTTGAATTGATTGTTGAATCACAATTATTTATATATAACAATACATGCAATTCAAATTGAATATACGATAGGAAAAAATTGAAGAAAAGCCATCTTGAGAAAATATTTTCATTTGATGAAAATATATTCGAGCATAATATATTCTCTAATAGAATAAAAAATTTGATTTCTAAGTTTGTATATTTCTGAGTACCCACACACTACCGTATCGATAGAAAGATTGTACTGGAAGGATGTGGTTTCTACATATCTAAGATTCAGAAAAAGAAAGAAAACTACAAGAGGTTAGTTTTTCTAGAAAATAATTTTATTTAAAATCATCATTAATTTATATGCATATGTTCGATTATAATTTATGAAATTATGTAATCGATTCCGCTGTGTTTCTGATTTGATCAAAATAATTTTTATAGCCGGAATCGTTCCGAAGACTCTATAAATTTCCAACATAATGCATCTTGTGTGAAAAACTGTGGTGCATCTTTTCGAGCTAAGCATCGATCGAGCGTATGATCATATCGAAAGTAGTCAACAAATATATAAATATCTCACCAAATTTCTAAAGTGTTAGCTTAGCCTTCCAAATAACACTGATTTACTAGTTTCGCAATCCAAATTGCTTTAGTGGCCTTCACTCAGTTGAGTTCCCGAGTCGGTATGAGACTTCGATCATGATCAAATATGGTTATTCAATGTGCATGTTCTCTTTAGCAAAATGATTTTTAAGCTATGTATGTTCTGCAGGCCATGAATATTTGCCACATATTGCTATGAGTTGAAATAAGTTAATCAGTTGAGTGAATTCGAATGATCTTTAATAAAATTTAATCAAACTGATTTACCTTGATTCCAAATAATATCAAATTTTTAGTGCTCATCCCGTGTGCATTTTTTCATGAAACTGTTGTCTTTGTGCTAGTTGCAACCATACGCTATACTGAATAGGACTTCAGTGGTTTTATGGAGTGCACTGATTTCTTATACATCAAGCATATGGAGCTACATGGAAGCTAATTTTTCCTGGCTAATAGTAAAGAACAAATAGATGTGGACACTCTTTCCCGACTAGAATTTTACTGTTAAGCATTTTAGAAAACTTGCCAGACGTTTTTGTCCCCTCATTTTTGCTTGGTTAAAGCATGTGCATTTATTTTATACCAGCCTTGCATGGAGCAATTGTGGTATTTACACCTATGTTCATGGGAAAATGTGAAAATATTTTATTATGATTGCAGATCCAGATAATTCAAATACTGAAGGATTTGGCTACTCAAGTTAACGGACTGAAAGTCGAGTTCACAGCACTTGCTGAAGAATCCCATGAGGTAGTCTATGTTAAGACTTTTTTTTCTGCAAAGAAACAATTAAAACTTGATTTGGAACTTTCTTTTCCTTTCCAAACAGTTAACGCGGGAGAAGAATGATCTCAGAGAAAAAAAGACATCTCTTAAATCTGATAACGAAAGCCTCAATGGCCAGTATCAATAGAGATTGAGGGCCACATGTATCGTCCATGGGTTGGAATGGATCATTTTGTCTTCATGCACTCATCTTCATATCCTTTTCCTACGCCAGTCCTATTACCAACTGGACCGATCCCTTTATATCCATCGATCATTGCAGCCATACCGGTTTACGGGAATCAAAATCCCACAGTTCCTAACCCATGTTCAGCGTATGTTCCTTATATGGCCCATAATTCCATGATAGAACAGTAGTCCAAGCTATTAGTCTTGTCACGCTTTATTAGCTTTTTTTATAGCTTCACCGATGACCACGACACGCACTCTTCAAAGTCTATCACCCGAAATATTTACACACATGCATGAACAATGTATCACACACACACCCGATAGAGCACAACACAATTACGTGGTTCGGCCTTGTTAAGATCTACGTCCACGGAGAAACATCACCAACATTTTCGTTTCCAGAAACAATATCCTTACACAGAGTTTACAAATCAGTGAACAAATCAAGAACAATAACACGAACTGATCAAGCCTAATTCTCTGATCTACTCGTTGTGTTCTTCCCTTTCTGATTTCCTCAGTGCAGCTTCCTTGTCCTGATTTCTTGATCGAATCACCAGGTTCTTCTTTGTTCTCTTTCTCGTGAAAGTCTCCTTTCTTGAAGTCAAGTTCTTCCGTTCTGTATTTTTTTTAATGCTGTTTATGCTTAACTCTCTTCCCTTCTTATTCACCCCATTAACCGTTTTTCTTCTGGTATCCGGAAATGGGCTTCTTGTACTCATCAGTTAAGAAAAGCCCAGCTTCTTCCTTATGCTCATTGGACTTCCTCTTATGGAGCCCAATACCTTATAGCCCAAACAGTAGAGGAACCCGGTCTACAATCTCCACATTTTCTTTAATGGTTGGCTGCTTCTCTGTCTTATTGTCTTTACTTGAACTCCACTACATTTACTAAGTTCAAGCAGTGTCTGAACTTAGCATAGGGTAGTGTTTTGGTTTGCATATCAGCGGGATTATCTTCAGATGGAACCTTTTCCAGACACACTTCACCTTTATTCAAGACATCCCTCACAAAGTGCATCTTAACATCAATATGTTTTGATTTCATGGTAAACTTGATGTTTAGACAAGTGTATTGCACTTTGGTTGTCACGATATACAACCACCTTAGCTTGCTTTATTCCCAGTTCATTTATGAATCCTTTCAGCCATAGAGCTTCTTTGACAGCTTCGGTGGTTGCTATAAATTCTGCTTCCGTGGTTGATGCCACAACTGACTGGAGTGTAGCTCTCAAAGTAATGGCCGTTCCAAATAAAGTGAAGATATATCCAGTTGTAGATTTTCTAGTGTCAGTATTTCCTACGAAATCTGAATCTACATATCCCACCACTGGCCCTTCTTCCACACTCCTTTGTTTGAATTTCAACCCCACGTCTGCAGCTCCCTTAACATATCTTAGTAGCCATTTTAGCCCTTCCCAGTGAGGTAGTCCAGGATCAGCCATGAACCTGGATACAACACTTATAGCAAATGCTAGATCAGGTCTGCTACATACCATTCCATACATTAGGCTCCCCACACCACTTGCATATGGAATGTGTTTCATCCTCTCAATCTCTTCCTTGTCATGTGGGGCTTGATCTTTTGAGAGTTTAAACTGTTGTCCAAGTGGGGATGTTACTGTTTTTGCCTTTTGCATGTTATACCTCAGTAACACCTTTCTTAAGTAGTTTCCTTGACTTAGGAACAAACTCTTGTCTCTTCTACGTCTCTTTATATCCATGCCCAGAATCTTCTTTGCTTCTCCGAAGTCTTTCATTTCAAATTTGACATTCAGTTGTTGTTTCAACATCCTGATTTCTTCCATGCTATTACTAGCAATAAGAATGTCATCTACGTATATGAGGAGATATAGAACAATCTTTTCCTTGTCTTTCTTTAAGTATACGCAGCTGTCATAGTCACTTGTATACATTCCAATCTCTCTCATGTAGTCATCAAATTTCTTATTCCACTGTCTTGGACTTTGTTTCAAGCCATAGAGAGACTTCTTTAATAGGCAGACCTTTCCCTGACTTTCATTTTTCACATACCCTTTTGGTTGTTCGATGAAGATTGTTTCCTCAATTTCTCCATGCAAAAATGCGGTTTTTACATCTAATTGATGCAACTCTAAATCCACCTGTGTGACCAAGGCAAGGATTAGCGTTATAGAACTATGTTTAACGACCGGCGAATATATTTCATTGAAATTTATTCCTTCACGTTGTGAGTAGCCCTTTGCAACCAACCTTGCCTTCTATTTCGGATTTTCAGTTCCTGGATTTGATTCCTTGAGTTTATAAACCCATTTGCATCCTAACAACCTTTGATCCTTGGGTTTGTTAACCAGTTCCCAGGTCTCGTTCTTTTTCAAGGCATCCATCTCCTCGTCCATAGCTTTTATCCATTTGTTTCTGCTGTTGCAGTTCACAGCTTCTTTATAGGATGAAGGTTCCATGGTTTCCACTTGTTCAGCTATTGACATTGCATACCAAGTCAGATCAAGTTGACCATACTTCTGGGGGGGATTAATTTGTCTTCTTGTGTATCCCTTGCCAAGGAGTATGTTTGGTTTGTTCATTTGTAACCCCTTCTGGTAGTTGTTTTATTATTTCAACTTCAGATTCATTTTGGGCTTCTTGATTCTTCATTTTAGTTTCCTTTTCGGGCTCCACCTCAACTTGTGATTCCTCAGGTTCCACTGTCTCCCTTTCAGTGCTTTGTTCCTTTAAATCATATCCCATTTTAGTTTCATCAAACACAACATTCCTTGTATTGAAGCACCTTGGCCCAATTGGCTCTAGGTTCCACACCTTGTAGCCTGTTATTCCTTCCGGGTAGCCTATGAAAATACATCTTAGAGCTCGAGCATCTAACTTATCTTTTTTTACATGTGCGTAGGCAAGACATCCAAATATTTTTAAACCTTTGTAATCGGCTGGACTACCACTCCAGACCTCCATAGGTGTTTTAAAACCTATGGATCTTT
Source organism: Primulina eburnea (assembly GCF_022965805.1). Taxonomy (NCBI): domain Eukaryota; kingdom Viridiplantae; phylum Streptophyta; class Magnoliopsida; order Lamiales; family Gesneriaceae; genus Primulina; species Primulina eburnea. Next base: position 180,335 of record NW_027331648.1, on the reverse strand, counting down.
CTGGACTCCTATTAATGAGATAACAGGCAGTAGAGAAAGCCTCACCCCAAAATGTTTTTGGCAACCTTGCGCTTAATATCATACACCTTAATGAGATAGCAGGCAGTAGAGAGAGCCTCACCCCAAAATGTCTTTGGCAACCTTGCGCTTAATATCATACACCTTACCCTTTCTAGTAAAGTTCTATTCATCCTATCTGCAATCCCATTCTGTTGTGGAGTGCCTTCCATTGTCCTATGTCTGGTAATGCCTCTTCCTTTGCACATGCTGTCAAATTGTTCAGATAGATACTCTAGTCCATTATCGGTTTTGATGTGTTTGACTCTCAGGTCTGTTTTATTTTCAATTATCAATAACCATTCCTTGAACTTACCAGCCGCTTGGTCTTTTGTTTTCAGAATGTAAACCCAGACCTTTTTTGAGAAATCATCTATGATGGTCATGAAATATCTTCCTCCCCTTGTGTGGATGTCTTTGAAGGGCCCCATATATCAGAGTGTATGTACTCCAATGGTCTAGTGGTGGTGTGTTTAGCCTCAGAAAAACTGACTTGTTTTGCCTTTCCCAGGACACAATATTCACATAGCTCTATGGGCTGAATTTTCTCATCACCTAACAGCTTCTGTTTGGATAACTCTTGGAGTCCTTTTTCACTTAGATGCCCTAGCCTTTCATGCCATAGTCTTGTTTGGTGTTCTGATATTTGAGCTACTGAGGCTCCACCTATCACTGTATTGCCGATCAACAGATACATAGAGTTTTTCATCATGGCTTTCATAACAACCAGTGAACCTTTCATTACTCTCATGATTCCCTTTTCAGATTTGAATGTACAGCCTCCTGAGTCTAGTGTACCTAATGATATTAAGTTCCTTTTCAACTCGGGTACAAACCTCACATTCAATAACAGCCTGTCAACTCCATCATGCATTCTGATCCTGATGGTGCTTGTACCTTTGACCCTGCATTCCTTATTGTTTCCTAACAGGACCATACCTCCCTCAGCCTCATTCAAATCTTCAAACCAGGATCTATTTGGACACATATGGAACGAGCATCCAGAGTCTAGTATCCATTCATTATCTGAATTTTCAGTGGTTATTACAAGGGCATCAGCCGACTCATAACCATCTGACACCACAGATGCTTCACCATGATCTGTTGACTTATTTTGTTTCCACTTATTTTCTCGGGATAATTTCTCTTGAAGTGACCCTCCCTGTGACAAATGAAACACTTGAGTCTTACTTGGCTTTTGGACCTAGACCTGTTTCCTTTGAATCTTGGTGTTTTCCTCTCTGGCCTTCCCCTTGTCACTAGTACTTCACCTGAGGGTTCTGTGCTTGATGTGATCTTTTTGTGTAGTTGTTTAGATCTTATTGCTGACATAACTTCTTCAAGGGTAATCGTCTGTTCTATGCCATATAAGATCGCATCCTTGAAGTGTTCATAAGTTCTTGGCAATCCATTTAAGAGTATGAGCGCCTTATCTTCTTCTTCCAGCTTGACTTCAATATTTTCTAAATCATCCAGAATCTTGATGAACTCTTCAATTTGGTCTTCAAGGCGGTCTTCAAGGCTATGTTCTTCCCTGATTTTGAAGGAGTACAGTCTATGTTTTAAATACAGCCTATTTGCCAATGACTTGGTCATGTATAATGATTCCAATTTACTCCACACAGCGGCTGCATTCGTTTCTCTTGCCACTTCCCTTAATGGCTTATCGTCAAGGCATAGAACGATAGCATTGTGTGCCTTCTCCATGACATCTTCCTTTTCTTTTGTTGAACTTGATATTTTCCCCTTTCCTTTTAGTGCTTCTACCAGGCCCTGTTGAATAAGTATGGCTCTCATTTTTATTCTCCATAGCGAGAAGTCATTCTTTCCCGTAAACTTTTCCATATCGTACTTCATCGTTCCCATTGTTCTTGTGGTTCCCACAGACGGCGCCACTTGTTACGCTTTATTAGCTTTCTTTATAGCTTCACCGATGACCACGACACGCACTCTTCAAAGTTTATCACCCGAAATTTTTACACACATGCATGAACAATGTATCACACACACACCCGATAGAGCACAACACAATTACGTGGTTCGGCCTTGTTAAGACCTACATCCACGGAGAAACATCACCAACATTTTCATTTCCAGAAACAATATCCTTACACAGAGTTTACAAATCAGTGAACAAATCAAGAACAATAACACGAACTGATCAAGCCTAATTCCCTGATCTACTCGCTGTGTTCTTCCCTTTCTGATTTCCTCAGTGCAGGTTCCTTGTCCTGATTTCTTGATCGAATCACCAGGTTCTTCTCTGTTCTCTTTCTCCTGAAAGTCTCGTTTCTTGAAGTCAAGTTCTTCCTTTCTGTATTTTTTTTTAGTGATGTTTATGCTTAACTCTCTTCCCTTCTTATTCACCCCATTAACCGTTTTTCTTCTGGTATCCGGAAATGGGCTTCTTGTACTCATCAGTTAAGAAAAGCCCAGCTTCTTCCTTATGCTCATTGGACTTCCTCTTATGGAGCCCAATACCTTACAGCCCAAACAGTAGAGGAACCCGGTCTACAAGTCTCACAAGTCATACAGCAAGGTAGCATTTCTCATAATTCAAGCAAACAAGACCATAGGAACAAGTCACCGAATGGAGAGAGTAGAATAGAGAAAACTGACGACTCAAATGATATTACCCCAAATCTAGAGCTTAAAACACCTAGATCTGCGTCAGAGCAAGTAAGCTCAAGCCATGTGTGATTGTTAGTGAACATGACAATGTTTTTGAATTCTTTGAGACTAATCGTTGAATGATAACATCAGGATTTCTCGTCGAAGCAAAGAAAAGCTAAGAGAATCTCAAGGAAGGAAACCGGCCTCGTGGATGTTAGTTCTTCCAGCGGATGTTCTTCGACTCACAATATGCAGCCCTCCTCATGTAATAATATTACCGGTGGCAAAAATAGATTCATGATAAAGGTTAAGGAACTATATAATTAGTATGACAATGTTTCCATTCATAGTATGCAGCCCTCCTCATGTAATAGTATTGCCGGTTGCATGAAAGTAGATTCATGATAAAGGTTAAAGAACTATATTAGTATGATAGTGTTTCCTTTCACCTCGGTCAACATGTACTCATTTTCTTAATGCGTCCTCTCTTCCATGGATATGGCATACAAGCTTGGGATGGGTAAACTCGACCCTAAGTGAATGCTTTTACCCCATGTGTAGATTGATTATTCTTCCATGGATATGGCATATGGGCTTGGGATGGGTAAATTCAACCCTACCCTAAGGGTTTTATCTCAAGTTTATTGATCCTACACTTGGGATAAGACCCCTGGTGTAGGGTTGAATTTTCTGTTCGGGTGATGGTGTTTGATTGGACTTTAAACGGATTCCTCAGCTGATTATTCTGGGGAGTTGTCTGTAACTTTTATTTTGTGATAACTAAGAATGTTACATTTCTTGTATATTTGATGATTTTTTTTCGGGCCTAATCTCTCCTCCAACATGTTGAGACGAGCAACCGCTTGGGAGGGAAATGATATTTTTTATATATGGAAAAATTGTGTCGAACTCTATGTACAAGTTTTTCAATTTATCCCCAAGTATGGGGTCCCACATGGAAAACCCGAAATGGGGCGTCAAATCTCCGAAGCAAATCAGGACATGTATGAGAATGATATTCTCATATTTGAACTCATCCTGAGGTCTTCAATAATAATATCATTATTATTAATAATAAGAATGATTTTTCCTAATAATTAACAAAAAAAGCTCAAATTCATAATATTAAAATCTTTTCATGAACTAACTCGTCATCTCATGATATTTATATGGTTTTAATTTTTTTTTGTTAAAACCGTGATTTACAAAATTTTGTATTGTTTAAGTAATGTTAGTATTTATATATGTAATTAGATTATTGTATCAATATTCTTTAAGCGAATATGAAGACTTTTTTTATTAATTCAACCGACATTTGAAGTCATGATGAGAATAATGATTTAATTCACGTTAGGTCGGGGATGATGACAACAAATCTAGCCCATCTCGTTACCATTTCTAGATTATTTGAAGCGAGGATAAAGACTTGGGTGAAGATTTAATGTTCGCAAAGTCTGAACAGATCAATTAGAAAAAATCGGGTATGAGGCTCGATGGAGACTTAATCTCCACGGAGATTAAATGGAGAATCCCCAACTAGAAAAAACAAGGATTGGGATGGAGATGGCGAAGATATCCCCACCCCGCCCCATCGTCATCCTTATTTATATACGAGTCATATAGAAGGCAAAATAAGAAAAAACATAAAAGCGAAAACATGACTTCAAATAACTAATGATAACCAACATTAACTGACACAACCTCCTTCAAGCTTGGAACAAGTTCTGTAAATCAATCTTGGACAAGAAAAACTTTTGTTGATCCTTACACAACCCTTTGGTAAAAATATTTGCCAATTGTTGTGAAGTACAAATATGTGCGGTGTGAAGACAACCAACCTTAATCTTATCTTGGATCAGGTGACAATCTATGTCGATGTGTTTGGTATGTTCATGGAACATAGGGTTGGCGGCAATGATCAAAGCAACATTATTGTCACAATATAATGTAGCTGGTTATGCAAAAACAACTTTTATATCAGAGAACAGACCAGTTATCCAAACAATCTCATATGAAGTAGTGGTTGTGGCTCTATATTCTGCCTCGACAGAAAATTTGAAAATCTTACTATGTCTTTTGGTTCGCCAATACACTAAAAAATCACTCAATCTAATGCAAAAACTAGTGAGTTATCTTGGGTCATTGAGCAAGAGGCCCAACCTAAGTTACAGTAAGCAACTTTGAAGAAATGTTGGCAAAAAATAATATTCTCATACCAGGAGACCCTTTGAGGTATTTGACTACCCGTATAGCTACATCAATATGTGAACGTTTAGGAGAATGCATGAATTGACTCAAATATTGAACTACGTATAAAATATTAGTTCTGGTAATGATGAGGTAAATCAATCGTCTCACGAGTCGGTTGTAAGAATCCGGATCATCGAAAACGTCATCGGCTTTACTAGCTGATTTAGAATTCATCAAGAGATCAAACTCATGAGTGGTATGTTTCTTATGTTGTTTATTGGGGTGTCAAATGTTTTAGCTCCTAGAATACCAGCTTCAGTAATAAGTTCTAAAGCATACTTTCTTTGATTAAGGAATATGCTATGGAACGTGATATTTCAACTCCTAAAAAATATTTCAATGGGCCGAGGTCCCAAATTCTCTCCAGCACATCAAAGTTTTCTAGTAGATATTCCTCTCTCACTGAACCACGTTTTTACCATGAAGTAATTTGGGATCCTAGATGGAAGCGAACAATGGAATTAGAACTCGCAGCTATAGATTCTATCCATACATGAGATTTCAACTCCTTGTCGCTCTCTACCAATCAAAATTAATCTCCCTCTTTTGAGGTCCTGAAATATACAACAATGCAATAAAATGTGACATAACAATTGTGGATTTTGTGAATTTGGAAATGGACAAGAGATTGAATTGAAAGTTGGGAACGTATAACATATTGTGGAGAAGAATGTTGTATGGATAGCCATAGATCCTATATTGCTAACTAGGAGTTGATTACCATTTGATAACCTTATAAAACTAGGGGAAAGACACATATACTTAGCACCATGCATCAATGAAAAATTACAAGCCATGTGTTTATTAGCTACAATGTCAATAATCCAATTTGCAACATTGCACTCAGGTATGTATAGCCATGTTTGCATTAGTGTTCGATGAATATAGATTATTTTCTCCAACAGCTGCAAAATCTCGGCCTACCAAGCAGAAGTGAAACTAGAACCACCTCCTGCAGAAATCATCGAATGAGCCTCATTGTCTCCCCCAACAACTGTGTGAGCAACAGTTCCTGTCTTATGCTTATCAAACTCTAGACCTGGATGTTTAAAGGTTTCTTTCCCTTGTTGCTTTTGTAGTTTATACCCTGGTGGATAGCATATCAATTTGAAACAGTTGGCCTTAATTATTCATTCCATCCCCATCCTTCCCTCGCTCATCACCCTGGCCTTGTTTTGAGTAAAAACCAAAACAGATTGATCAGGGAGGCAATCTATGTGATTACTATTGAGAAATTAATGAACAAGTCTGTCCAAATGTTGGTATAGATGTCATCATCAAAATCCAGCTTCAAATATGCATGTAAATATCATCCAATCTCATAAAAAATTGCAAAAATTGTTGTTGTTGATCATGCTCTACATATTTGTGCCGTAACACATTCACATGACGATAGCTTCTTGAACTTACAAAAATATACAGAAATTGAGTTATTTCCTTGAGTTAGTCTCCCAATTTCTCGATGAAGGAAAAACTTTTATCCGAAGACTAATTAAGCAACGAATAGCCAAAAATCGCAAAAACACTCAATGACCTCAACCGACTGAGTGCGAAAATCAGCTACGTTCATCAATGACTGATGGAGAATCTGCAAAAAGCCTCGCACACAATCTCCAGGGGGGAAATTCACCTGAACTTTTATCCGAATACCATATTAAGACAAACAAACTGTTTGGGAGTAAAATGATATTGTTTATATATGGAAAAATTGTGTCAATGTCTATGTACAAGCTTTTCATATATGAGTCCTATAGAAGGCAAAATAAGAAAAACGTAGAGGCAAAAACACGACTTCAAATAACTAAACCAACACAAACACAATGGCGCTTGCTTCAATGACGTCATTTTACAAAAAAATATTATATTTTAAAAGAATGATAAGTATAAATTTGGACATTCATTAAATAAATGTATTATGAAAAATAAAAAAAATAATGAATATCTAAAGAATAGTTTTTCTCTGGGGTTAGATAATATTTGTGCATGACGTAAAAATTATTTAGGCTTCACAGATATGTATGTTGTATGTTGAATTATTTCAAATTATTAAATTAATATTAAAAATTTCTGATGTAACGTGAATCGCAACTTTTACTTGAATTTATTTGTCCAAAACAATACTAATTTTAAATATATATATATATATATATATATATATATATATATTGAATTTGATTATTTCAAATTTAAGAATAAGAAACACATTTTTTAAGATGCTTTTGATTTGATTAGTATTTTTTTTAGGGGTATTTAGGAAAATAAAATTGGTTAATTATTTTATTAAAAAAATAATCTGCTTAAATGTATTTGAAATATTCAAGTCATTTTAAAAAATAAGTGTTGGCTAAATTTAGGGGTGGGTAATCGGATCGGGTTTTTCGGGCTATACCGGACCCTGAACTCGAACGGGTGCAATTTTCGAGTAAAATCGGGTAACTAGTCGGGTTCGGGTACTATTTGAACCCGATTATATTTTAGTCGGATCGGGTTCGTATATAGAGTTGCTATCTTCGAGTGCCCGATCGGGTACCCGATTGTTTTTTAAAAATAATATATATATATATATATATATATATATATATATATATATATATATATATATATATATATATGTCTTCGGAGAAAATATTATTATGTAAAAAAAAAAAAAAACTCGAACCCGACCCCTACTCGAACCCGACCTTATCGGGTACCCTGAAAAGGCGGATAGTGTCCAAAATCGGATCGGGTTCGGACAATAAAAATGATACCTGAAAAAATCGGGCACCCGATCCATACTACCCGAAATCAGAGAAACTCGACTCGTGCCCACTCTTAGCTAAATTAGATAATAAAATATTTCATTATTTTCTATACATGGCGATTATTCTTCACGCTCCTGTGAGACGCGTGACACCTGAGTAAACGTGCACCATGGAATTCAACGCCACTCGTTCCAAGTCGAGGGAAGGATAGAGAGATAACACTGACGCATCAATAGACTACGCTGACTTAATTACTGAACCTGTGAAATCCACCAATGGCGGTTGTCTCCACGTCACTCGGCGCCGCCGCCACGTCACAGCTTTCCACTCACTTCTCCGGCCTCAGGAAATCCATTCTGAAGCTCGACTACTCTAACTCCACCTCTAGCGACTCGTTGTTACAAAACGTCGATTCTCACCTCCGCAGTCGCCTCCTCCGTCAAAGCTTGCCGTGGCGTTGTTATGATGGCTGGTTCCGGCAAGGTCCATTATATCTCTGGCTTTTTTACCTTCTTCTATTATGTAGATGATGTATTATGTACATTGCAGATCTGAAATACAGGTAATCGTTGTTCTGAAATTAGTGAAAATTCGATGGATAGAACTTTTGCTTTGATAAGCCGTTCGTGTTCTGTTCTTTCTATCTTCCATCTCTGATCTCGATGTTTATTTTTTCACTTGCAGTTCTTTGTTGGTGGAAATTGGAAATGTGTAAGTATCATTTTGTCATAGGAATGTTTCTTAGTTTGTTCCTTAGCCTGATTTTCTGGCATCAAATAGTCCGAGTCTTGTGATTTATGGAGAGATTGATTCACATTACGAATTCTAAGTTATGATTGGACCATTGGATCTATGCATTAGTTTGCTCCTCTAACTTTAAAGTGTCAAAATTAAACGTTTATGAAGCTATCAAAAACTTAACTTGAAAAGTCTAAATTTACAAAGACTTTATACAAATATCTATAGCTTTAGATGTTGTGTGAGTGATGTACCATGTAATTACGTTGTCTTATCATAAAATGTTCTAGATTTCCTCTATTTTCAAGAACAATGTTACGTGTTGACATTGCTTGAATTATCAATGCACAAGACTTCTTTTCATTGCAGATTTTTATTTAAGGTTACTCGGAGATATATTCCATTTTTGTTCTTCATAAAATTTATTATAGTAACGTGAGGAGGAATTTCTTTTGCAGATGACAAGAATTGGTTTTTTCTATAATTTTTTGCTTTGGGTGCTTTATATTTTCATAGATTTTATTCAGTTAATGGTGATATAATAGATTTCATCTGTAATATGTTTCTCCTATCTTCCTTGGAGTATTTCACAGTCATATAGTGCGAGGTCTGATGAATCATTTGTGTTTTATTTTCAGGCCTTCTCTTTTTTCTCAGCTAATTTACTTTTTTCTTGAAACTTTACTTAGAATGGGACAAAAGAGTCTATAAGCAAGCTGGTTTCTGATATAAACAATGCAACATTGGAGTCTGATGTTGGTGAGTTCTCCTTTTTAATATCTCACATCATGTCTTAGAGACAAACTCGTAGGGTTTTATGTTTTCTTTAGTTTTTCCAACAATCACTCGAGCTTGAGGTTCACCATTTCATGGGATAGTCTTCTGAAAGTGAACTTGTTTCTCAAATTTTTAGCTATGTTTGATTGCAGTGTAGTTGCCTTCTGATTGCAAACAAGATAACTTAGTTCTCTCTCTTTTCCGTACCTATTTCCTTAGCTTATTGCATATAATATTTTCCCCATTGTTTAATGTAAGTCATGGTTTAATATTAATCTGCTATTCTGATATGGACTACAACTATATGAACCGAGAAGAATTCCAATCCGTTTGGAGGTAGTTGTTATTTTATCTGAACATTCTTCCCTTTGTTGATGGGGAAGCAGCATTAGCAGCATGAAATGCTTAATGTAATGAACTGAACATGTCGTTTTTTGCGTATTCTGCTCATTTTATACATAGAGAGATAAAGAGAGGTGAGTGTTGGTAGGCCATCCATCTGAGCTCATGGATGTGTTATCATTATGACATTTCGAATTGGGACCTCCGGATTGATCTTAAATTTTTTGCTTTTCCCTTCTGTAGATGTTGTTGTAGCACCACCATTTGTCTACATTGATCAAGTAAAGAACACACTATCTGATCGGGTAGAGATAGCTGCTCAGAATTGTTGGACTGGAAAAGGTGGTGCTTTTACGGGAGAGATCAGGTGTTTGCCACAGTTTCTATATGCAATGATCATGCCGATATTATTTTTCTGTTTTGAAGATGCAATAGTGAGCTTGCTTGTGACAGCAGCATTTTTCATATTTTAATCTGTTTACTATGAACAATGATTTCGATGTTTCATGGTGTTTGAATGCTAAACGTTATAAATTTTTTTGGATGTATGATGTGTAAACATGATTGCGCAGTGCGGAGCAAATAAAGGACCTTGGGTGCCAGTGGGTTGTTCTGGGGCATTCTGAACGGAGACATGTAATTGGAGAAGACAATGAAGTACGCGAAAATGGAAGATCTTTTGATTTTGTCTTATTATAAAAAATGAAAAAGGAGTATTTTGCATTAAAATTTACCATTTCCAATTCTGGCTAACTCTATTCCACTTTATAAGGCCTTATTCACCCAAATCCTATACAGTTTATCGGGAAGAAGGCTGCATATGCCTTGAGCCAGAATTTAGGAGTAATAGCATGCATTGGGGAATTGTTGGAAGAAAGGGAAGCAGGAAGAACTTTTGATGTTTGTTACCAGCAGCTGAAGGCTTTTGCCGGCAAGTTTAAACTCTCTTATCTCTCTCACTCTCTCTTTCTCTGTGTGTGAAACAAGAATTTCATGCCAAAACATATTGTTTAATCTGTTTCTGTCTTTTGCTTTTATATGCAGATGCTGTTCCAGACTGGGATAAAATTGTGATTGCATATGAGCCTGTATGGGCAATTGGAACTGGCAAAGTGGCTACACCAGATCAGGCACAGGAAGTTCATGTAGCTGTTAGGGATTGGCTCAGTAAGAACGTATCTGCTGATGTTGCTTCTAAAACTCGGATTATATATGGAGGTAACATTATTTTCAGTTTAAACCTTGAGTTTTTAGAAATTGACCTGCATCTATATTCCCATGAAAAAGAAAATTTGTACTTTTCCTACTATTACTCTGATTATTCAGTTCAAACTTCCTATCTGCCATTTGCTTAGAATGCTAGCATAGCACTATAAATATATTGTTGGTATTCTGAACATTAATGAGTTTTTTCTCAGGTTCGGTCAATGGAAGCAACTGTGCGGAGCTTGCAAAGCAAGAAGATATTGATGGATTTCTTGTGGGTGGTGCTTCCCTAAAGGTGACACTTCTATGCTTGAAGAAGAACTGATTCTACCTTTGATAATTGACACGCTAACGATGATAATAAAAGTTTGTTGGTGGTGCGATGCACTTCATTCTTTTTTTAACTTTTTGCTTTACAATCTTCTGATATGTTGATACTCACACTTACACGTGCTGCAGGGTCCTGAGTTTGCCACCATTGTCAATTCCGTTACTGCGAAGAAGGTTATGGCTTGATTGTTTGTTGGACACAAAAGAATAGATCAGAGAATCACTCGTACGAGATGGATAAATGTGTAACATCACAACCTGCCATTCCCTCATCCGGTATCTACATGACATCCTCTTATAAGTAGCGCCTCATTTTCCTTCATAATTTTGAATAACAAATATGATGAAGCGGAATCATAGAGTTCACTGACATTTTTTTCCCTGGAGCGGTTCCGTTATGGATAGTATGTAATATTCATATTAGCTAAGTGATGTCCTGGTTGATATCATACCATGATTTGTAATTTGTCTCTCAACTGCTCAAATATCCGAAAAATTATCGAGGCTATTATACTTTATTTTTCATGTGGCGTGAGTCGAGTCGAGTCAGGCATCTTGAATTTAACATGTTTAAGATCTGTTCAATTATGTAATTAAGATAGGCATCAAGTCTGAACATCTTTAATAGGAGAATCCACACTCAAAGCATATATGCTAAAGCCACCTCTGGAGTAAAAGCATCTCTCACCTTTATCCCCCAATATTAAACACTACTCCTCTGCAATAGGAAAATGAAAGAAATGGATTGGGTTTATACCAAGAGAAGGGGTCCAGAATGGAAACAAGGCTGGACTGATCAAACCTTGGCTTCCATATCCGCCCCACCCCTGCCACTCGTGGCGGTTTTCTCTATCGTCATATTCTTGTTATCATTGTCTCAATACTCTTCCTACAAAGAGCATGTACAAAATAGTGTGATAAGTTTCAAGTTATTGCTCTTCTTGGTGCCTGTGTTCTTGTTCTTGATCTTTTTCGTGCGTTCGAGACCACTATCGGGTGGGGGATTTGATTTGTCAAAGTTCTCGCAACCTGGACGCCAAGTGAGGCAGGAATTCTCCCGTGGGGTGGCGGGATTTCCGTGGGGCATGGCGGTGCTGGTGGTGGTGTTGCTTGTGCTGGTGTCGTACCAATCGAGGTTTCAATCCAAGTGGTTTCCCTTTGGCGGATCCGATTAGTTATTGAAGTACATATGGTTTGGTGCGAGTCTAAAAAGATAAGTAATCTCATTTGGTTATGTGCTAAGACATGCTATGTCGCACAAATACATCGTACTATGTCTCAATTCGGGCAGAGACAAATGTGGAAATTATATGTTCACATGATATGGTAATAAAATGTTCATGAAAATCAAGAGATTTATAAATTTCATGTCACTTGATTATGATTCGATTTTTAAAATCCCCTTACCAAAAGATAATCGATGGCCCTCACTTAGCCACCAATGATGAATGATAAAAACTTATGTGAGACGGTCTAACATGTCGTATTTTGTGAGACGGATCTCTTATTTGAGTCATCCATGAAAAACTATTATTTTTTATGTTAAGATTATTATTTTTTATTGTGAATATCATTAGGGTTGATTCGTATTACAGATAAAGATTTGTGAGATCGTCTCATAAGATACCTACTCATGATGAATTTACTTCGGGCAGCATAAGTATAAATTTGAATTGCATTGCGAAATTAAAATTAATTTTTTTTTCCTAGTATGTGGAGCTTGAAAATAATCTTTATCAACATCTTAATCAAAGATGAGTCACGAAAACAAGTAGTCGGTAGCTTTTTTTATTTATTTATTATAACTTCATCACGTTATCCCAATAGTGATTCTTTGATATTTAGTCGATTCATTAATTATTATATTTAAATAATTATTATAATGTCCATGTCGAATAATAAACAAACATAAGAAACCAAAGGAAAAGTGGGAATCTTTTGCATATTTAATTAAACAAGTAGAAGGTAACTGGTTTCAAATAAAACTCCTAATATTCAATTTAAAATCGTTTGGAGAAACAACGATGTCTATATTTTTCGAAATAATAAAATTTTACGATGTACATCTAAATCATTATGTTAGTCCACGATCAAGATGATATTTTAGGTTCATGGAATTAAATAGTCTGTGTATATAATGTTCGATTTATAGCTGCGGCGGACAACATAATTGCTTGTCCTATCCCCGCATAAATTTATGAGACATTATGATGACCAACACCACATATAATATCTAAATACTCATTTGCTAATGTACTTTTATTTAATTAAAAGTATTGTAATTAACTAAATGAGAAGGTTTCTTGTGAAACGGTCTCACGAATCTTTATATGTGTGACGGGCCAATCTTGCCGATATTCACAATAAAAAGTAATATTTTTTATCAATGACCCAAATAAGAGATCTGTCTCATAAAATACGATCCGTGAGACCGTTTAACACAAGTTTTTGCCTAACTAAATATTGAAAAGATAACAAATCAATTATATAATTACTGAATAAAAAAAGAGCGAAATTGAAAAATTATTTGTATAATATATTTTCAATTGATTTCTTATATTTTTTTTTAAAAAAAAATCAAATTTATATAATTTAGACGGAGATAATAACACTTTAAATATTTTATTTACCGACAAATAAAGAACTTCTTGAATTTTGAACAATTAACATGACACGCATTCAAATAAAAAGGATTCAAATAAAAAGGACAAAAGGGCAGTAGATCTATGATGTGTAGCGACTCTGTCGGTCTATAATATTCATCGATTAAATTTTTTAAATTCATCGATTAAATTTTTTAATCTTGATGTATGTTTTTTAACCCAGAAAGTTAATTGATATGGTTGATTAAATTTTTTGTCTGCCTATTTCCAAGTTTTGATCAGAATTCATCAAGATTTGGTGATTGGGACTCCTATGGAATTCGCTTCTTGCTTCATGGTAGCTTCTCATTGATTGAAGTCTTTTTTTTTTTTTTTATAGTGGAACAAATTGATAAAAATGAAAAAAAAAATTAAAACAAAAAATACATATATATATTGGAAATCATGGATTTCAATAATAATTTTATTGTTTACAATGATCTTAAATTTATATTTTTTTGATGACGTAAAATCTATAACTGCTATCTTTCAGTACACATTGGCTAAACTCTCAGACTAATCCAATAACTTGAAAAATCACATTATTCATGTCAACCACACTGGACAAGCCTTGTGTGACAATGTTGCCTAAGAAGGTGTTGGTAAGGGAATAAAACTCATGATCATTTATCAAACGCGGTCACGTATTCCATCAACTCGAACACCCGAATAGAGATAAATTTATACTTTATTTATTTACACATTAATTACATAAAGTACAATATATTTCAAATGAAATTATTATGGAGTGAAATTGAAATTCATCTAAATTAATATGAAACACTGTATAAACATGCAAAATAGATTTGAAGTTCGTAGTCTGAATTGCACCTTTCCAAAACGTATGCAAATCAGGCATTCAGTTAGCTTTTTTAAGCAAGCCCAGTTCTCCTAGTTTTCTCGAAATTACGTTTTCTTTGTTTATTTAAAACAACAAAATATTTGACTATATTTGAAATCCATTAATTTAAAATTATTTCATCAATCCAAATACAATATTAATGTTTCAACAACATACGATAAGTTAATTAGCAGCAAGCTTTACATAAATAATGTGATCAGTAGTATGATCTAGTGAAATTTGAATAATTAGATCGAGTGAATGTTGCAATTTCAGTATTTATGCATCTCTATTATTAAGATTCAATCTTAACTCGTTGTTTTCAATTAATTATTTATTTTTAACAAATTTAATCTTTTTTTCTTGAGAAGCTGATGCTATGTCTGTAAATAAAAATAAAAAAAAAATCTGAAATTTTGAAATTAAAGCAAAAACTTGTGTGAGACGGTTTCACGAATCGTATTTTGTGAGACATATTTCTTATTTAGGTCATCTATGAAAAAGTGCTACTTTTTTTATACTAAGAGTATTACTGTTTATTGTAAATATCGGTAGATTTGATCCGTCTCACAGATAAATATTAGTGAGACCGTATCACAAAAACCTTATCTGAAATTAAAGACCAGCCTGAAAAAAAAAGTTGGCAGGACTTTTAACTCAATTTTGACAAGAACATGCGGAAGAACTGTACAAAGGTAAACATAAAGAATGAAAAAAAAATCACTTACATCAACAAAATTGTATTAATAATTAATATTTACAAGGATCCATTCCACTTCACCTTTGAGATCCAGAGTAGATCCAAATATTTGACGATCAATATATTCACAATAAAAGTATACTATTAGCACAAAAGTAATTTTCTAATTACAAAATAAAAATCTGTAACAAAATAAGACTTCGATTACTCACACAAATTTTACGATAGTATATACTACAAAATCTTCTAAAATTTGAATAACTACTCCCACACTGAAGTTTGCCTGAATTTACAGGCCAAACAGCTATCCATAATTTTGAGGAACATCATATAAAACCAACCATCAAGAAAAGTAGACTGATACCGCATCAGAACAAGCAACAGCACGATCACGGCCGCCACGCCCCACGGCGAGCTGCCACCCTCCGACGGCTGCAAGTAAGACGCCATCTGCCGCCTCTCCCAAGGAGACCTCCCGTAGAACCACCACCCCGGATTCTCAAAACTCGATAACCACTTCACAGCAAACACAAGAACCAGTGGCACTGCCATCAGCACCCATCCCATGTTTTCTTCTGTGGATTCCACCACAGATTCGTAGGAAACGTACCATTGGAGACCGAGGAAGACGAAGATCAGGGCCAAGATAAGGAGAACAGGATATGGTAGAGGGTTCAGAGAGAAGGCATCTAAGATTGAAGAGGCCGTGCTCCTTCTTTGGTAATTATACATGAGTGCGAGTCTGAATTTGATCACAATTTGATATGTATTTGTGGACTCATTCTATGGTAGCTGAGAAGGGTGGCCTAACTATTTATAGCACTCAATAGCCTACTTTTTTCAATGTAAAAGAGAGTACGTTATGATTTTGATATGAAATTAAAAAAAATTTGTTAGAATTTTATTTTTTATGTTTATATAATATACTTAAGAAACATAAATGTATATTAAAAAAATAGTTAAAAAAAAGAGTGGTAACTCTGTTGTGCAAGTATCTCATGAATATATATCCATGAGATTGACCGACTAGATCAATATTTAATATGAAAAGTAACAAATCTCAAATTATTTTTGACAAAAAAAATGATATATTTCATTCAAGTAAGCGTATATTATAAAATATTTTTCATAACATAACTAAAAAACATCAAAGTGAAAAATAATATTATAAACGTAAAAAGTAATATTTTTCATGGGTCAAATGTTTTTCAACCAGATCAACATATAATACATAATATTTATTCATAACATAACTAAAAACAATGATATTTTTACATTGAAAAATAATATTTTGAACATAAAAAAATTATAATTTTTATGGATTGACTCATATCGAAGATCTGTCTCATAAATTTAACATGTGAGATTGTCTCATGGAGGTTTTTGTGAAATAGATAAGAGCTAAAACTATTACTCCAGTTGACTTAACTCGTTAATAACATGCAAATTATTTAGCTATGTGAAAGGTGAACTACAGTAAAATTTAATTTAATTTTTTAATTTTTTTTAAAGTTCAATTACAAACTATAGTTTCGATATTACATTGAACAAACTATTATATACGTATGTGCATATGATTTTACTTTAGTGTGTGTGTGTCTATATATATATATATATATATAAGTGAAATTTACGCTTTTTTTTTTTTGTAGATTTTATAAATAGAAAGAAATTCAACAGGATGACGAACATAAAATGCCCCACAGCTCCCTGGAATTCCCCAGAATGTGGCCGTTTGTTATTGGATTAGGTTCACTTTTTCCAATTTCTAAAATCTTCTGCCAAGAAAAAATTGCCTCATTCCCGGACCTACTCAAATATGATGATTCATCCTAAAAATTGCCTCATTCCCGGACCTAGTCAAATATGATGATTCATCCTTTATTTCTTCATAAAAGGGTTATTAAGGATATCATTATATATTTACGATTTTAACGCATATATATATATATATATATATATATATATATATATATATATATATATATATATGACATCATATCAAGCCAATGGTTGTTAAAATCATTGACCCCATCAGATTATTGGGCCTACTTCATTTCCACCACTCAAGTGATCATTGGTGCCATTTGTTAAGAATAAGTTTGATGGCGTATTCATTATGCTTATAGCCGCACATTTGTTGCTTCTTTTGCTGATTAAAACCCCCATAATTTCAGTGGCCAAGCTTTATGTTGCATAAAAATCTGACCCCAAATCCAAAAAATTAGACTATTACCTAGAGAGCTCCAATTAATCAAACAGTTCACTATCAATTTGTATAATCTATGTTGATCCACGACTTCTTTAAATGTATCTATGTTGAGTTGATTCTAAGTTGCAGGCCCAGATTAAAAGTAAAACAGCAAGTTAAGGGAAGATTTGATCTGATCTCTTTAAAACACCAGTAGATTTTAACAATCGTAAATTCCACTTAAAATATGAGGAACAATAGTGAATTTCACTGGAAATATGAGAGGTGGAGATGGGTTTTATACCCAACAATTATTTCTCTCCAAGAATGTAGCAAAATACTAGAAATTGACACTATTTTACATAACATGTGTTACAACTCAAAATAATATCATAAAAAGTTTCTACTTTCTACTCTTTGAGAGAAGGAAAAGAAACTACTGTACGTCATATTTAAATTTCTCTCTCACCTCTAACAATAAGCAGGGAATCTCGCGAATTTGATAAGGATAGGGCGATATTTGCCTGTGTTAAGGTTCCATGAAGCTCTAGTTGGTATTGGCATGGTTTTCCCACGTACTCGAAGCATCACCAATCCACATCTCGTTTGAGTAAATGAACAGGTCCATGTTTGTAAAAGAGCCGAAGAGAGTGAAATCAAACTTTCCCTTGGAATTGGAAATTAAGTTTGTAATCATGTTGCAAGGCTGCCAGAGTGCTTCTGCAAGGTCCCTCTGTAAAACAAGACAGCAATGTTCAGGCACACGCATCACTAAATTCTTGCTTTTATTTTGTGTTGCGAAGCACTTAGCTGGTGTTTAAATATGAAATTTAATACAACAGAAATGTTCACCTTCAAAATTGGTGTGAAGAAGTTGAAGATCCTCCACTGAGCAGGAGTCCACTAAAGCATAGATGCCAGGTTTCAATGCTTCATCAACTTCCCTGAAAAGATGGAAAAACAAGCTTCATTTATTGCAAGCGACCATGTGTGGATGTGAAAGGCAGAAATGGAACCATTGCAGTTAAGGTATAGCAAACTGAAGATGCAGATTAGAAAAGCACCTTCTTATGCCTCTTTTAGCTGGTCCATGTCCACAATAAACCCATATGTAGCGGGACAAAAACTTAAATGCATGTAGCCCAAATACTTCCTTCTCCTGTCGTACCTGTAGTATACAGCAGATGAGTAAATTCACCGCAATAAAACACATAAACAGCAGGCTGGAGATATGTCTACATATACAACAGGAGATACAGCTAATGTGCCTGTGACATTTTTCAGCCCAGCCATACAAAATATAACTTAAACTCGACCCTATTAAATGTCCCACCATTCTACAAGGTGTTTAATGTTTCAAGAAAGGCTGTCTATTCTCTCGATTCTTGGAAAGATTCTTAATTTCATAAAAAATAATTTTTTTGACATTCACTCAAAATAGGCGTATTATTACAAAATATTTTTCCATTACATAATTAACAAAAAATGATATTTTTGCTTTGAAAAATAATATTTTAAATATAAAACATCAAATATTTTTCAATCAAATCAGCATATATTACATAATATTTTTTCATAACATAACTAACAAACAATGATAATCTACATTGAAAAATAATATTTTGGATATTTTGGACATAAAAAGTCATACTTTGGAAATATTCTAAATTTATAAGCCAGGAGATTGAAAAACGCTAGAAAATAAGAAAATTCTCAGCCAAAAACCTTTCCACCCACCATGCAGTTGTTTTTGGCATTATGTAAATCAGTGTCACTTCTCAAATGACTAACTTCAACGTTAGCTGCGGATGGACCGACTCTAACAGCGATAACAAGCAAAGAAAGATCACACAATAGGATCATTTAGAAAGCCAAAGTTGGTATCAACATGCATCACTCACAATGATGCTAAGCAATTACAAGTCAGATAATCAAAAAAATTTCATAGTAGGGACACCAATGAACACAGATAATAACTAGCAAAGAATGCTGCCAGACTGCGAGATATATTGATAAAACAAACCTCTTCATACACTCTCCGTAGGCTACTGGCACATTCTACTGCTTTGCTTACTTCCCACGCGTAAGTGGCTCTTTCAACAACTGGATCGGTATTCACTATCTCCAAGCTATGAAGAAGAACACTAACTGAATCTTCAAGAAGAGATATGAACTGCCGGGTCTCACTATCAATGAAGAGGAAAGGGATTAAGATTAATAAAGACGTGTTTTGGTGTCTGTGTTTCAGAAAGTTAGTACAGGGGGATGACAAGGGTTCAGAAACAAGGAGAATACTTTTTGTGATGCTTAAGAGTGGTGCACAACAGACGACAACATGCAGAATATAGCTCTGTTGAAAAATTTTGGTCAGCATTACTTTTGGTTCCAGATGCAGTTCTAACCGGAGCTTCAGAGATCTGAAGACTGAGAAAATATTGAAAGAGTGGCGCAGGCACACGCAGGGACTGTGCAATATGGTAAGCCTCTACTCGGAAGAAGGAGGGTTTTCCATAAATTTTTGTCAGTACTTCAACACACATGAGAACAACCGATCCATGATCAGGACCCCCATAAGCCTTGATGGAATCAACACATCCACAAAAGATACTTGGGGCCTGCAAATGCAATATGACATTGAAAAGACATGCAACAAAGTTCTGGATGTGTCTTTTGATCATACTCAAACGTCTATGTCCTGCAAACCACACAAACAGAAAACGGAACATCAATAAAATGATACACCAAGTAGACAACACAAAATCCAATGGCTGGTTGAGTGAACTTGTTTTAAATCCATCGAGCCTCCCAACATAGGTATGAATAGATAGAGAAGCCAGCAGAGAGGGTCAAGCATGACTGTTGATACGAAATATAAGACAGCATGACCAGAAGTGCCACACCAGAACAAAGAGTCGGTGGAAAAGCTATTTAGGGTAAAATTAGCAGCATGATTTTTTGTTCTCAGACTTTATCCAAGTTATTGTCACCCACCCACCCCCCATCCACCGTGAAGCCTGTCACCTACCAATCACGTCAACCTTAACAGATGGATAGTAAGGTCATTTCTTAGGAAGTAGTAAATCGAAGTAGAAAAGTAAACTGATTGCAGGAATACAACACAAGGAAATCAAGGCCAAATGATCAGTTTCAATAAACCGTCCATCCCTTAAATGATGGTGAAAAATGATGCTTATAACAAACCCATTGCATGTAAACAAAATGCAATAGCAATGACAGCTCAATTAATTAAAACATTGCACCATAAACAAGATGCAATAACAGCCGAACTGATTTTCAGAATTACCTGTTACAAATTCCAGAATCAAATACAAGCAATCAATTCCTGCTGCCAAATCAGCGGAAATCTCTCCTCCATCGGAACTTCCACAACGTATTTCATAATTTGTCATCAAGCCTTCCTGCACCCCAACTAAAGCTCTCTCTACAGCCTGAATGGCTGATAGTAAGTGCAACTCAGATGATTTCCTGATATATGATGTGAATGATATCCTCAGCCTTCCCTTAAGCTCGATCAGTTTACTTGTTTCCTGATAAAGATAAGATTCCACAGTACTAGCCAGCATTTTGACATGCAATCCTCTCTCCCGAGAAGTTAATGTTGCTTCCTTTCCCTGCAAAGAAATGCATTTTCCAATTGCCATAATGTGTAAGCCAACCAGCTTGACATACAAACCTCTGGACAATGAAGGATCAAATTGCGAAAAGTAACTGCCCAACTCTTCAAGAAACTTAACAACACCAAGTAACCAAACAAAGGCGAGTTGATTGGTCATTTCATAATTGCTTGAGAATTCCAAGAGTACATGTTGAGAAATGTTTACTACAATAGGAACCCAGCCCCAAGATATTGAATTAAGGTTGATCTGCAAATTCAATCTCAAAACAGCTGAACAAGTAATAAAAAGTTGTTGGAGAAAGAAACCCACATCAGCATTTTCACCCCTCAAAAGCTCCAACAATAAATTCTTCTTCACACAATTTTTCTCAAGTTGAACCTCAGTCAACAAAGCTTCAAGCTTAGTGATTGCTGGGTGGGGCGCTCTCTTCAAATTACACTCCACAATATCACCCTTTATATCAGATGATATCATTTTTTCATTAGGGTGCATCACTCCCTCACCTGAAGCATCAGTGGAACAATCATAGCCACCAGTTGAGGACTCTCTAGTTCCCAATACATTATTGTCGCATATTGGCATATTGAGAACTGTATCTTCCTCAAGCAAAACAGCTTTTAAGCAAAAAATTATGAAATCGACGCACGTATGAACCCATGAATCAATTTTGGTCATCAGGTCAGCATTAAGACGAGAAAGCTTTATTCTGAGATCACAATTGACTGCATTTATGTCAACTAACGCGGAAGCCAAGCCCCAAAAAAGTCCTTGAAAACAAGCCATTATAGCTGAAAATTTATTTAGCTCCTTAAATCCAGCTAAACGTTCTAATTTCTTGTCTACACATGTATCCACAAAATCTTCCAATATTTTAGCTACATGGATGACACTTTTCCCCGCAACCAAATTCTCATGGTGATTCACTACACCGGTGCACTCTGATAGGTCAGACTCCTTGGTGTTCAGCTTCAATTCTTTTCTCTTTCGATGAAGCTTCTTCGAGGATATGTAGGAGTTAAAAGCACGTGCAAATTTATCCCTACTTACTATTAGCAGTGCATTAGATGTATGATCCATCAGGGAACAACTAGGAAATTGCATTTCAAAGGAAGTATCTTCTTGAAATGCACATTGAAATCCAATAACCACAAACAATGACTTTGGAAGCCAGGATAGAGGAAACGAGTATTCAGGAAGTTTGGAGGGGAGTTCAGGTTGTCCATTGATGTTTTCTTTGTAAGAAGCTGCCGTTAAATTTTTGAGAACCCTTCGACATAATACAAATAATCTGAAGATCTCGTGAGTACTCTGCATATTCAATGCACCATGCCACCGTAACAAGCTGCCAACCAGGAGCCTGTATTGCAAGGTTACTAATTATTCCATCAATGTTGGAGGAAAAGATGAGAATAATTGACAGAAAATGTCAAATAAAGGCATTAATTATGTTCAAAATTCATTGTATCGAGGGTAATTTCCAAGTGTACAAGTAGATGGAGCATATAATGAAAGTTGGGCGGCCCTTTCCTTCATCTTATCAAATACTTCATCAATAACAGTCACATGTATTTTCTTTTATTATATCATCACTTGTGCGCAGGCGCAGACACTCACCATTCACCCATCAACAAAAAAAAGAAGAGTAAAGGCACCAATTCTAAATAGGTGCAAAATAAGATACGACCTTTGTTCAGAAGCTGCTACATGAAAACAATCCCAACCATGTCAGAAAATTGCCAGTTTTGAATTGTGATGTGTACAAATCACAATGTTAAACTGATGCATAGAGGGCTCTAATAAAATTAAAAACCTACATACTTTTATGAAGTATTGACTCCTAATCTTTATTCCAGACATGTAGCAATCAAGAACAGTGAATCTCCCGTCCTTTTGAGATTGACTATTTCCAGAAGTAGCAGATAACTCCACACAAGAAAACATTACATGTACCATATCTTTCGATTTCAACAACAGAGAAACCATCTCGAATGATGAACACAGTATCAATTACAAGGGATTGCTATGTAAATCAGTTAGAATATGTAAGGAAATTAAAAGTCAACACTATACCTCTCGAGGTTGAGGATACAGGTGATATACAATGATGATGATCTCAATCTGAAATAGTCTTCAGGCATCCACATCAAAAGGGTAAGCAAAGACTGACATTTAGAAAGGTTGACATTAAAATGTTCACTGCAAGATTCATCTGGAACTGTGTTGGATTTTGTTCGTGGAAAATAACCAATTCCTTCAGTAGATAAATTCCCAAATGCAGAAATAACGTCATCCCAATCAGGCGATTCACTCAGATCAACTTCAGGTGTGACAGATAAGAATAATGCTGACTTCTGCAAAATTGTGCAAAACCTTGATGCCATGTACCTGCAAACAAACTACGATGGCAAACAGTTAGGACATAACATGGTTAGAGGAAAACACCCACAAGTTGCAAAGAGGTAATAAAGGAAAATGGAAGCAAATAAGATGCATGCAAGTAGCAGTATGCACAAATGCCCTTGCAATATCAGTGAGAAGTTTTCAGGAAGCACTATAAATCCTAGAAGAGCCGATTTTCCAGGTCTTAAAGTCATTTATATTCTATGGATATGCTACAGTCCCTCTTTCAAAGCCACGTCACGATTTTGAATTTCATTAATGCTAAAAGACTTCCTAGTAGGCTAGAGATTTGTACAAGAACATGTTTTTGAACAAGGCAGCTTCCTAAAATAATTTGTTCAGCTAATCTGCTTCAGTGACCTATAATAAATATATGGTTCATCTCGTAAAAAGTTTTCTCGGTCCACAGCTGGATGAATACAAAATTTTCAACTAGATGTCTGTAGTCTGTACAATGTCTAACAATTAAGAGAGTGTGCATAGAGGAAAATAATTTATAAAGGACAGGAGAGAAAAATTGCTGACATTCTCCTAGATATTATCATACCCTTTGTTCATATGTGATGGTGTTTCTCAGAAACTCCAGGGCAATTTGATGCGCACTGACTTTCTTCATGTGGCCAGGCTTGCCGATATTATGAAGTTTAGAGAGACCAACAGCATTTCTTACATCGGAAATGGAAGCCTTAATCAGAAGGGAGAGAAAATTCTTCAATTCCTTCCTGGTGGCATGAGAGTACCATACATCAACATTTTGGCAGATGATCCACCATAATGCACATGGCAATGATTTTTCATTAATGAAACCTACAGAAAAATTCAGACCATTATTGCTCAGGCATTGGATGAATTTGTCATCAATTCCAGCATCAACTGAGGAAGTAGATATCAAGTCCTTAGATACTGACGAAAGAAATTCCATCACAAATTTTGTCAGGTCTGCAGCTTCTTCCTTCATTTCTGAGACGTGCCTTGTCCATTTCCGAATTCTCTTAGGAAATGAAGATAGACCAGCCTCATCTTTCAACTTTGGCTGATTACAAGTTTGATTCCAGTGAAGCACATATTCAGAAGACGCTGTCAACTTATTCAGATCAACAAGTCTCATAGTAGCCATGGCATTTAATATATAGACCAAAGGTGGGGAAAGCACTGCAGAATTTTGAATACAAATGCTCGAGAAAGAACGTATAACATCAAGGAAAGAACCTGAAGGTTGGAGGATCAAAGAAAAAGAGCCTTTGTCAGCCAAGCCAGACAACTCTAACCAATCCCTGGCAGAGTGCAGGGTAAATGAATCACCTATTAGTCTAGACATCTTTTTTGATGTAGCAGGAGGTATCAGGCTGATCACTTGCTGAAATAAGCTTCTGCAGGACAACAACAAACGACACAAGAACACCAGAATCCAGCACGTGGACACATTCTTACATTCAGTGCTATTATGTAAAGCTCTTCCATCAACAACAATGGAGAAATTCTTGATAGTATAAGACTGTAGAGGAACCACATTACTCAGACTAGAACTTATCATTTCTATCAAATTCTTAACAGAAACACCGACAAGATAACTATTCCCAGAATTGATAGTTATCGAGTCCAAAATGATCACGTACACCTCAGACAAGGCCTTGCCTAAGGTTTCAGCTCGCAAATCGAAGTGCTCAGAGTTAAAACACAGCAGTTTTGGTTTAGAAATTTCATCTGCACCAGCCAACTGATGCTCAAACTTCATCCACTCTACTGATTCCATAATATCAGAACTTAACTGGTGAATGCATTCGGCAGTTTGCCCTTCTGGTATAGTTTTAATAGCATTACTGAGGGAGAGCCTAAATTCTAATGAGCATAAAAGCATGTTTATCGCATTCGAATAGGAAGAATGGTGCAATGGAGTCCATGATTCATCATCCCCAAGAATTGATATAGACCGCCTCACTGCTTTACAAAGCGCAAATATAGAAGAATTCACCTACAATAGCACAATATATTAGTACAGAAATTAAAATACAAAGTCCAGCATCAAAACAAACCACCCCCCGCTCCCCCTAAAAAAAACCAAAATTTGAGTGCAGAATATCAAGAAAGAGAGTACATTTCATACTTCCTTTTTCATGTTAAAGAAAATCAAGTATTACCTTTAAAAGAAAACCAAGTCAGAGAAATACAGTTGAAATCATAGCTATCGGACTAAATTATAAGACGTCTGTTTCTCGAAAAGGCAAAAGGCAATGAATGCATCATCAACTCCTAAACATGTTTTAATTGTAGACCATTCCGGAATTAAGAAACTCACACTTCAAATCAAAAGAAAGCATGCAACTAAAATACGGCTTATATCTCGATTTTGCATGCAGTACACTTTATAATTTCCATAACCTTCTATGATTACGTGAATTTATAAGAGATTAAAACAGGAGGTTCTTGCACCAAAACCAAATTGTCAGTGACCAAAGTTGTATATGTGAAAATTTTCAAACCTGCCGAAGTTCGCCATACAGATCAATTAGTCTGCATCCCAGAGTCAATATCTCAAAGGACAGAACAGGTTGATCAAAAACATCCATTGATCGATAGCTGCAGTTCATAGAGGTCAAAACCAAAGTCCATAAGTTCTCTAGATCATCTCCAACAACCTCATACTCAATATTTAATAAATGATGTGTGGTGATAATAAGCTCCTTTCTTGCAGAAACCAGTAATTCTCTAAGTGATCTCTCATCTGAGCCATAACATGATAGCTTTGGGTGAGTGATTTTGGCAAATAACAACATGACCACGTCATATATTACCTTCAGAAATTTCCTGGAAGCCCCATCAGAGGTATCCTCTAATCTGAGGTATACCTTCTCAGTAAAGACGCTGTATAGCAACATACTGATGGATCTTAGTGTGTTGGAACTATTCAATAATACAGATACTTCTTCAACATCAGATTGAAGAAATGTATTTACATTTGCCAATAAATATTCCATGATCTGAGCAAAAAAATTAAAAGCGCAATTCCGCAGTTCTGCATTCATCACATGGCACTCAGAATTCTCTTTCGTAATTACTATTCTGCTCTGAGAAATTTCACTTGGAACTCGACCAGTCGATCTGACATCAGATTGCCTAAAAACTCCTACACTGAATGAAGCTCCTTTATGCTTTGCAATGCAGCTAACAAACAAGTGAAGCAGCTGTCCTAGACCAATTAGTGCAGACTTATTCGTCTCCACCATTGTTTCCACTTTATTGAATAGATGTCTATGATAACTTTTATTGACCAATATATCCTCCCCAAGTGTAACATCAGAAGCATTTATGTATCTAACAATACTTTGTAAGCTGAGAAATCCATCAATATGAGTGGAGTGGAATATCCCATGGGCTAAAACATCTTTAATCAATTTGGATAAATTATTGTTCCATTCAATATTATTTCCACAAGGATCACAATGCAGTACATGTAACAAGTGCAGTAAAGGTTCACTAAGCTTATCAATGAAATCGCGGAAACCATTTTTACGCGTTGGATGGACCCTCAAAAATTTGGCAAATGGCTCCAGCAAACAATAAGATAATTGCAAGACGAAATTTCCCAGCTTGCTGCCATCAAGTTGGCCCTGGATAATTTTCAAGATGACTTCAAGTAATTCATCAATGACAAGTATCCACAAGTCTAAATTTTCATTTGCAACTCCGCCATGGAATGAGAAGATAAACTTCATACAGCCAAGAACAACATCATAAAACTCCAGTTGCTCATCAGAAAGTGTTCCAGCATGGCAAGAGGAAACATCATTTACATAAGATGATGCATCCATTGTAATGCAACGAACTACCCGTAAAAAATCCTTTGAACAGGTCAATGAAATATGAAGGTCTTTTGATTGCTCCAAGCAGAAATGTAAAATTTTCCAGCATCTAAAATCCAAATATGACCCAGAAGTATTAAACTTACATTTGTTTTCTTCATGCCTTATTTTCTTTTCAGAAGCAATTAATACTGAATGAACCCAGTTATTTAGGTAAACTAATGTCCTTGAAGTGTTCATCACCTGCGAACACCGACTAGTATCACACATTTCCCCGACACTGCTTGTTTTTGCATAATCAAATGCTAAACCAACCTTCCTGCATTGTATTTCTGTTTTTCATCAAAAACTTGTCATAAATCCAGCAAACAGTTAATTTCCAAAACACTAAAAAAGAGCCCTATAATAGAAATAAGTTTGAGGCAAAAATACAATATCATTTTCTTTTAAAAAAATATGATTAGAAAGGTAGATTGTGTAAAAGCATAAACCGAAAAAAAATACAATATCTGTTTTTATTTTCCAGAGACTATTTCTCATCCTCCAAAATAAAAACAAATACTACCATTTATATTTATTCTTTTTCTTCAAAACAAATTTTCCCTCTTTTTCACATCAGTCATCACAAAACATAATTATATTTTTCTCCACCATTTACAAAAAATACTGTATCATCATATCATATTATAAACCAAGTTATATTATTTTGAAAATTATTAAATAAGTTTATCCAACCATTCCTGACATGATTTGACAGCCAATTAACAAAGTACGTTTACCCAAAACAAAACCTATCTTTGTTTTCCCAAAACATCATCCCATAACCAATCCTTAAAATTCTTACCCCAAAACTCCCGAAATAAAACCAAACAAGGCAATTATTTCTCTCGTTAAATTTCAGCAGGGACAATTAATAAAAGTTTTATAGAGAATTAGGAATTTAAGCCTATCATAACGCAAACTATCCACACTAAGAAACTAGTGGCCTGTAGTTTTTTTCACTGTTATGCGTTTCTGGTAAGATAAAATCATGCCCAAATGATAAATACAAACTATATTTCATCACTTCCGGAGTGCCAAGATTGGCAGTAGGCACCATTGAAGATATAAGCATCTCAGGGTATGATCGACTAATAGCAATTCCAAACGCTCTTCACACTGCTAGTTGAAACACCGTGCAGTATGACATGAATAATGGCACAATGCTGGTAAAGCTGAAGTTTTTATATTCATAATTTTTAAAAGTGATAAAAGTTTATAGAAATTCGTAATTTTACAATTACACAAGCATTGAGAAGCGACACAAACAACAAAAACCCAGTTAACCCAAAAAAGGGTACCTTAAAAGGTCGATATTTTTGTCCTGGAGCGACAAAATTAGCTGCAAATTCCTCCATGGAGAACCTTCTTTGAGGTAGATGCTTCCTTCGTCGTTTTCCTCCACTCTTTGACAGGAAAAACGAAGTTTTGAAGGTTGTCCGCGGAGATGGCGCTCTTCTTGTTCTGCTTCGACATTGTCCGCGATAAATTTCTTCCTTTTCCTGATTTTCTTCTTCTCTATATAGTGTTTTTGGGGTTCGGAATTCATGTCTTCTACCTCCATCGTTGGTTGCTGATTTTGCTTATACAGAGGTCGTGGAGGGAATAGTTGGGGTTTCGGGTTTTAGCTTCAATTCTTCGTAGCGTCGAGTAAGTCCATATAAATAATCACAAAAACTAGTTCTTAAACCCTCAATATTATTTATTACACAACTATTCTTTCGACACGGCCACACGTCAATTTTTTGACACATATATGCAATCCGACTTTATTTATGAAAAATATTATTATTTATGTCAAAATTACACAAGAATTATTGTGAGATGGTCTCAAAATCAATTTTGTTTGATGAATTTCTATTTGAAAAAATATTAATTTTTATGTCAAATGTATAAATTTTATTGTAAATATGAACACGATTGATCCGTCTCACGAATAAAGATTTGTAACACCATCTCACAAAATACACTCTCAAAAAATATTTATTTTCTTTATACATATGAACTCAATCATCATGTCTCATAAATATAAATCTGTTAAATCACCTCACAATGAGATTTACTTTATTTATTATTAGTGAATTTATTCAGTGACTTATATTATTTTTTACTTTATTTATTATTAGTGAATTTATTCCTATTCATGGGCAAATTAGTTTTAAATTCCCAAACCCAAATTAAACTTTACCCAAATTCCTAACACATCAAAAACTTTGCCCAAACTCTCTAAAAAGTTTGAAGTTGACAAAAATACCCTAACATATTTTAATGATCGATTTTCCTAGGAGAAATGGTATCAGAGTCGAGGTAAAATTATTTCAAACATACAAATTTATTATTACATAGTAATTAAATGTTTGAGGAGGAGAATTTTCTCAAATTACATGAATCTGAACCTAGGTTCGAGATTATTTATTTACAGGAATTATTCCAGAACTCTGGAATATTTGCAACAGGAAGATCTAACCAATGTCAGATCTCAAGAAAGAACTTATCAGAGTTCTAAGGTAAACTTTTGATTCAAAATAATAAGTTCTTAGAAATAGTATCGGATTCCTCTAAACTATTAGGAGATCTTAGAGAAATTCAAAAGACGGTACAAAATTATAACAATATGCTGTATTACGTACCACAAAATGTGGAGAAAATCCTTGAAAACAGGAAGAAATTCTTGAAATATTAAAGGATAATCGAACAAGAATTCAAATTCTAGAACAACAACTAAGTTCTAGTTAAAGAAATTCAGAAGGAAGGTTACCACCATCCTTTGGGACTGAACCCTTGTTACATCAACAAGGAAATGCCAAAGTAGTGTCAAAACCTTTTACTGAAGAAGAAAAAATTATCAATATAATTAAATCTGTCTCAGAAAATAAATTAATCTGATGACAACTTTAGAAAGGATTGGTCTAGAGGATCTACAAGAACTTACAAAATCATTCGCAAATCTCAAAGTCGTAGATCTAAAGATGAACACAACGGGAGGTGAACCACGTTCTATAACCTGGTCATCTTCTTAGGAACCACCAAGGGAAAGTGTGTGATCTCATAATATAAATATGAGAATCTCAACACGATTTTCATATAGGTGGAGAATCACACCCAACGGGAACAAGGACAAGGAGAAATCAAATTTCCTTGCACCAAACATCCTATGGGAAAACTGTTTTAGAAACTATATGTAGTGACCCGGAGGTTGGACCGCGCGGCACTATCCACTTGGCGCCTCTAGACTGAGCATTTTGAGATCCTTTGTGATTCCTGTTTCTTGACTATCCTGGTATCATATCATAGCATGTGCATTTCATATAGGTTTGTATACTCATGCTTTTGTACTGGGCGTTCTTATCGCTCACGTCCTCGGTTTTGTTTATCTTGGACACCCCATTTCCACGGGGCAGGCCTCAGGTTGGACAGCTCAGGAGGAGGAGGAGGAGGACGTTGAGTAGCTGGTTGGTTTAGTTCTTCAGTACTTTTTGTTTCGATATGGTTGTACCGTATATTTCAGTTTAGTTGAGTTGTTCTGGATTTTCGATTGGGTTGTATATCTATCATTTGTTGGTATTTCCGCTGTTATCTCTGATTATAATTAATTAGGTTAATTGCATGCTTAGTTTTTGATTAGTAGGTGATTCTGGAACGGGTCACTACATTTATGGTATCAGAGCATGCTTACGATTTTGGGATATAGATTCTGTTTTGGGATTTTTCGTGGACCATTTTACCATTTTCCCTATTCTATCTTGTAGCGATGGCTGACCACTTTGGTGATGAGAGTAGTCAGGGAAGTGTAGGTCGTTGGGGTGACCAGGACGATTTGTTAAGCGTCATAAGTTACCGTATGTTTCTCTAGACGTCATTCTTTCCGTTTCTACTCCGATGGGTCATTCGGTGTTAGCTAAGCGTCTAGTGATGGGTTGTCCTTTAGATTTTGAGGGTAACGATGTTGTTATTTTCGTTTTGTTCATCCTCTAAACTTGATTTCGAGGACGAAATCGTTTTAAGGGGGGG
This sequence comes from Primulina eburnea, assembly GCF_022965805.1. Classification (NCBI taxonomy): domain Eukaryota; kingdom Viridiplantae; phylum Streptophyta; class Magnoliopsida; order Lamiales; family Gesneriaceae; genus Primulina; species Primulina eburnea. The sequence goes on along the minus strand of NW_027331648.1, from coordinate 149,016 downwards.
AGAATGTAGTAGCCCGAATTCCAAATTGGGTAATTAACGGAGTAATGGTGATTAAGAAGGTTTAAGGTATAATTTTGGCTATGGTCATGATCGGACGGACCGAAGAGGGTTCGGAAGCACCGAAGAGTTCGGACGATCCGAAGTGTAGTTCGGTGAATCCGATCATAGGTGTCAAGTGTTGATCGACACGTCATTTTTCCATGCATGTTCGGACGGTCCGAAGTGTATGATCGGAGGATCCGATCATGAGCTGTCAAGAGCCAATGGACACGTAGCGTTAGGACGTTCCGAAGTGGTGTTCGGAGGATCCGAACATGGCCTATAAATAGTGCTCGGATTTCTCATTTGTGACTTGCCAATTCATGATTTTGCCTCATAGTTGAGAGGATTTGGAAGGTTTCTAGGGTTAGTTGTTGGTCGAGCGATAGCCAAGAGCTGCCAGGAGTAGTAGCGTAGCGGCGCCTGAGTTTCAAGGCAATCGACATCAAAGGGCTGTCGACGGACGAAGGTAAACCCTAAACCTTTGGTAGTACTAGGGAGTACTGGTTTTGCTAGTCGAGCATGGTAGTATTGATTGAGTATGCTTTTGATGCGTAGGCTTGTGCTAGACCTGATTAGCGGTGTTGCGTAAGGCTAGGCTTGCTGTGATAGAGGTACGAAAGTACTATCCGAGATATCCTGGTTGAGTATACATTCTTATATGTGTTGCATGATTATGTGGTGCATTGATATATGTCATATGATGCATGCTATTATGTCACGTTTATTACTGCACGTTGCATTTCATATTGAGCCGTATCTCCTTCGAGATAGCCTTTACTGTTGAGCTGTATCTCTTTCGAGATAAGCTATATCTTGGGGCCGCTCAGCCCTGTCTTGTGGACGCATGGACACCGAGAGTACACAGTGGCCGACGGGTCGGGAGGGCTTCGGTGATCCGGGACATTTTAGGTCCACGTCTGTTCTTGTAGTGGATGCAGTGACCCAGAGGTTGGACCGCGCGGCACTATCCACTTGGCGCCTCTAGACTGAGCATTTTGAGATCCTTTGTGATTCCTGTTTCTTGACTACCCTGGTATCATATCATAGCATGTGCATTTCATATAGGTTTGTATACTCATGCTTTTGTACTGGGCGTTCTTATCGCTCACGTCCTCGGTTTTGTTTATCTTGGACACCCCATTTCCACGGGGCAGGCCTCAGGTTGGACAGCTCAGGAGGAGGAGGAGGAGGACGTTGAGTAGCTGGTTGGTTTAGTTCTTCAGTACTTTTTGTTTCGATATGGTTGTACCGTATATTTCAGTTTAGTTGAGTTGTTCTGGATTTTCGATTGGGTTGTATATCTATCATTTGTTGGTATTTCCGCTGTTATCTCTGATTATAATTAATTAGGTTAATTGCATGCTTAGTTTTTGATTAGTAGGTGATTCTGGAACGGGTCACTACACTATACATCCTTATGAGGTTATGCTTAACCTTGATGTATTAGATTTCAAGAACAGAGAAGATCTCATAGATGACTGGACATCTGCTATGAGAATCGCTGCAGGGAGACTTGATCTCAACAGAGAAGGATTCATTAAACTTTTAGAAATGAGTCTCATGGGATCAGTTAAAATTACGTGGGACATGACTTCCTTGGAAACCAAAGAGTCAGTTCTAGCAGGAGAATCTCTTAGTGAGATAGCCGGAAAAATGGCCACCCTATTTAAAGCACAATTTATAGGGGTAGACTATTTTAACAGTCATGATACAGAGAATATGAAGAAATATACTCAAGCTCTGTATAGCTTTGAATTACATGACATATGTTTAGTGGATGAATATATTATGTTATTCACTAAATATATATAGAATTCATGGGTCAAATAAAATATAGCTATGTAGCTTTTCTTCGCCATAATGCCGAGTCCATGGAGAGATATGCTAATAAGGGAATATGTCCCTGGCAATACAGATACGTTGGCATGAAGAGCCTCTTTTCTCAAAAGAAATTGGCAGAATGGTGTCATATCGCAGCCTTATAAAAGAATTACAAACGCTTAAGGGGTATCAACAAAAGAACTCCTTTATGTTGTAAAGAAAATTATCTTCCAACAATTATTAGAAGTAAACCACAGAAGCATAAGAGGAAAAGTTTTAGAACTCATCCTTATGCTAGAAGTGGAAGAAGTTCTTGGAAACAAGAACAGTTTGGTCTAGACAAAAAGACAGATCTTATAAATCTGGGCAAAGATGTGGACCATCAAAAAGTAGGATATCATCCCAAGCATCGAGTACATCTCGAAGCACAGGAAGAACACCTAAAAACAAAACTTTCAGAAGAGCTCATACTCGGGATTATGAAAGTTTTAAAGACTGTAATTTCTGGACATGTGGAGCAAGAGGTCATATCTCAACCAATTGTCCAGAAAACGAAAAAGATGTATTAAATGCTTTGATCCAACCTCGGATATTGAAGAAGCAGTTTATTACCAAGACCTTATTCATATATACCGATTCGGGGATATTGCCTCAGATGAAAGTATATATGAACAAGAAGAAGTATTGAGTCTGGAAGAATCTGATCAAACTGAATCGGAATCTGACTGAAGACGAGGTGTTTCGACATGAAACACGTGAAGATTTGTCTGGTTTCTTCAGTCAGACAACTATATCTCATAATATGATTCAAAGAATCATGAGAGAAAATCATAGTCTACAGAGAAATCAAGGATTCTCTACAAGACAAGTAGAAAAGTTCTTAAGAATTCTTGGCCTAAGAAACATAAAGCATCATCTAATCTATAAAGTTTCTAGAAGGAAAATGGCAACCCCGATGGAACTTACAGGAAATAGAATGGAGATACAATTAATTCTTTCTGGAGAAATTAAGGAGGAATTACAAAAACTCAAGATAGAAGTCCTGAATTCATATCGGAGCAATCCAGATTATGATAAAAGCTACTTTCAAGGAAGGAATAGATTCACACATTGATATTGCTATATGTGATAAAAAAAAATGGGAAACCTCAAGATTCAGTACTGGAAACTATTTAAGGAAATCTCTGCGCAAGAAATATTGTAGGAGTAATTTATCCGAGAATTGCCTACAACTTAGCAGATCGAGATTTAGTCGAGCCTTGACATTACATCAAAATTTTAAGGAGAAAAGACTGATAAAATAAGGTAATAGACCATATTCTATCACCTATCAAATTTCATATGCTCTATCTAATACACATAATTCAGACTTATTTATTAGAAATGAGTTCACTGAAATACTCGAGATATTTGGAAAAGTTGCCTAGGCAATTTATCCAGAAAGAGTTGAGTTTCGTTTATACAGGAAACAGACGTCCAAATACAAGACAAACCGATTCTACAAAGGAATTAAAATCTTATATTGGAATCAAGAAGACTATCTTTTCAAGGAGATAGAATTACAAGCTACAGGTGGGGAAAAACACCTGTCCAAGAAATCCAACAGGAGCCAAAAAAATTTCTACAATAGGAAAGTTTAAATGGCCAGAGGGATGGAAAGAACTAGAAATAGTATTTGATATTACAAAACAAAGAAACCAATTTTCTTGTAATACCATATACTGTTTAGAACAACCTATGATAGGAACTTACCAATGAATGATTCAAATCGAAGAATTGAAATTTCATATCAAAAGAATTTCAGGAAAAGAATCAGATCAATTGGTTCTTGGACTAGAGTTTCTCGAGGAACACAAACCTTGGAAACGTTTAGAGTATGAAATGAAGTTTATGGCAGATGATAGAATGTGAAAAATTCAATGACCACAAGCCCATTCTCGATATACATTCCAATATGAATGTTGAAAGGATCGGTTACAAAGGTGATAAGTGTTTAGAAGGGGGGGATTGAATAAACACTCGCTGATTATGTATTCTTTTCGAAAAAGGGTTCAGTTTAGTTACAAACTGACACTCGGTATCTTGTCAGTTGATAACAGTCAGTTTAACTGGGAAACAGTTGCGGAAGTAAACTGACTGAAAGATAGAATAACTGAAAGTAACTGAAATGAAAAGCACACGATATATTTCTGGATGTTCGGAGAATATAATTACTCATACGTCACCCCTTCTATCACGAAGATAGGATTATCACTAAAAGACTTTGATCAAATACACACGTTGTACTGACCCACTTCAGTTTGAACTTAACACTGCCAAACTGAAACTCTTAGTTCACAAAATTTTTTACAGTGTGTGACTGAATATAACACAACTGAATAAATCTAACAAAGATTTCAAGGTGCTAGCAAGTTCGTAAATGTAGCCTTGATTGCTACTGATAAATCTGATAAGAGTGAGCTTTGATATCTGAATGCGAGTTGTAATTTTAGCAGAGTAACATCAAGCTTGAGTATAATAGTAGTTCACATGTTTTTATTCTCAGCTGCTCTCTTCACCTATTTATAGGCTTACCTTTCAACGGTAATATTAAATACCATTTGAACTTTATCTCTGTTGATTGCCACGTCGATATTCTCAGACATTCGTACACTGCAATCTCTGAAATGCGACGTTCCACTACTCGTTGCAGTCTGTTGTACTATTTATCGATTGTCGTTCTCAACTGATGACGTGTACAGCTGAGGGATCAGCTGAAAGATACTTTGCTGGAAAACTCATAACTGATTTGTTTCAACTGATCAGTTCCCAACTGATCAGTCAGTTAGATTTCTGCTTCAACTGATGACGTGTATAATATTTAGCTGATACGCATTAATCTTCAGCTAGAGACAACTATTATTTGTAATTATTTGAGTCAGTTAAGCTCGTTGCCTTTGATCAGTTATTCAAATACGTTTCGATGCTTAGTTTGTCAAATCACTGAAATTTAGTTTCCAACAATTTCTCCTTTTTGGTGATTGACAAAACTCAGAATAAAATAAGCTGATCATTTGAAGGAAAATAATTCTTTGAATCATTGTAGATAAAATAATTTCTAATGTACAGATTCATACAAAGAAAACAAATAATCTTCAACTAATAACTGACAAAAGAATGTCTCTTCAGCTGTATCCTCTCTTATTCTTTCATTAACCTAGCTGCTTCCCTTTTTTTGTCGATCACATCGACCTTGAGAGATACAATCCTAACATCTGCAATGTCTTTTACATCAGTCAATACGGTAGACTGCAGCAAATCGATTTTCTTTGAAACAGATAGTTCCATGGATTCAACTTTCTTGCTGATTGAGTCTTGAGTAACATAAAGACTTTCAGCTAGGCCTCTGTTCTTTTTGAGCTCGTTGATTGCAAAGGAGATGGAAGTTACAGCTGTTTGAATGGATTTCAGTTTGCCTGAATTAAATTCACTGGAGGAGTTCAACTTCAGAGAATGAGATAGCTGAGTGCTTTGAATCTCCTTTATTTCTTGCATTATTTTGGACATGTTGAGTTGAATGTCCTGAATTTCATCAAGGACCAAATCCATGTCTGATGATGGATGAGGAGATACTGGTCCAGACGGCCCTGGTTCCTGTTCCTTGGTAGATCGATCAAATATCACAAAAGTTTGGTCAAAAACCTCTGTTACCTCATGTGTCATCTCTGGCACGTCTTCCACATTGACTTCTTGTGGAACTGGAGAAGAAGAAGAAGATTGATTAGGAGCAGTAGATGGACTGCCCTGCTGATTCAGTTGCGGATCTACGGTAGTTTGAGTTGGAGGGTCAGTGACTGATGGTTTTGACTGTTGGTCAACTGAATCTTGTTGCGGTTCTTCAACATGCAACTGAGCTTCCTCAGTGACAACATTTTCGTCAGTTGGCTCAACATTTGATTGAATGGGCACATGAGTTTGAACCTCTTGTTCAACAGAGACAGGGATAAGAACATCTGTAGCTGCTTGATCAGTTGGGAGATCAATTGATTCTGTGGAAGGCACATTTGCTTGAAATTCTTCTACCACTGACTGCATGATTTCATCAATATTTGCGAGTGTCAAGTCAGCTTCTGAAGATATTTGATGATCAGCAGCAGTAGATTGAGGCACATCCTGAACTGGCTCTTCAGTTGTAGCAGCAGCTTGTACAGGAGATGGCTCTCTGTGCTGAGAAGGCGATTCAACTTCTTCATCTTCTGTAGTGCCTTCATGATTGATTAGTTCTTGATCCATGTCCCAAAATTTTATCTGTGATTGCAGAGCCATAAGATCATTTTCCATCTGCGTGAGCACAGCTCGATCATTGTAGGTAGTTGGACTTGTGGGAATATAGTTGGTTTTCAATTTCTCAATCATTTGGCCCAACTTCTTGGCTATGATTTGATCAAAGAAATAGTTCTTTCGCCCCAAAGCCTGAATTATTGTAGCAGCCTTGACCATTCTGAGAACAGTTGCCTCCAACTTGATGAATGTATTCAGCTTTGACTTCTTTTTCAACTGTTTAGCAAAAGTGTGCGTTCTGGATCTCGTCCAAGCTTAAATAACTTTCAGTTTTGATTCAGCAAAAGCATTGACCTGTTCCCATATAAGGTCAATATGAGTCTGAATAGCATTGGATGGCCTTGGCTCTTCAATCAACTTGCCTTTTCCTTTCTCATCAGTAAGAATATGTGGAATGTTCAGTCCAGAGTGAGTAGTGTCCACTCTTTCCTGAATTACGATTCCCTTTGGTCGAGCAGGAGCAAAAATTGAAGGTCGTTTGATTTGGATCAAAGGAGCTGAGGCTTTTGTTGATTCCTTCTTCTCATCAGCTGGAATAGATTTCAAAGGAATAGCCTCAATAGGCTGTTGAGCATCTGATGGCTTCAGTCTCTCAACAAGGACATATGCCAACTTAGCCACTGGCTTTGTCTTCAGAGTCCTTTGCTTCTTGGTAATCAACTGATAAGGTGTTCCCTCTGAATTTGATCCACTGACGATCAGTTTTCTCTTGGTAGTCTTCAGCTGTGCCAGAGTCTTGGTCTGTTTAACTGAATTGGGAGCAGCCTGCTTAGTCCCAATCTCCTTCTTGATCTTCACAAACTGATCAGGAGACATGTCCAGCTTAGTCTTTGGTGGCTGAACATTTTTGGCATTGAAAACTTTGAATTTAGATGATCTTTCAGAATCATCAGCCACCAACCCTTTGGCTTTCATCAAATAGCTCAGTTGAACAGAAAACCCCTTGGACTGCTTGGTGGACTGGAACGTATTCTTTAAAATATTGAAGATAAGGCGCTCTTCGTCTAGCCATGATGACATTGATGGCTTGAAATTTCTCCAAGATAAGGGCATCAAAGTATCCTGCCTTCGCCAATAGCCCTTTAGCCACAATATCGGCCAGCAACTGAACTTCATGCTTTAGTTCTTTCTTTGTATCGGAAGCCTTGATTTTCCGTCCATCAGCAGAGAGGAGGGTTTGCATCTCTTCAACGTCAGATGCTTTCACCTCAGCAAGATGTGCCAATCCATCAGAAGGCAGCAAGAACATTTCCCCAAAATAATCTTCAAAGATGGTCAACAACTGACTATTGATAGTAGACATGATATTACCATCAGAATTGATCTTTCCAGTGGAGTAGAAGTATTGAAGTTCCTTTGGATATATCTCCCTGTGAAGATTGCCCCAAAAACGTCCTCAGTCCAGCTGATTCGAGCTTCAGAAATACGTTTTTGACATCGGCTTCTCCAACTGATAGGACTGATCCAAAGTTGATAGCCATTGCATTCAACATGTGTGCGGGAATTTGATTGGCCATTTGAAGTGAATGATTTCCTGCGAAAACGAAAGCTTGAATTTGCTTTTGCTCTAAGAATTTTTAGTAAGCGTAAGGAAAAAGAACTGAAATGGAGCGGGTAAAGTACTAATGTACGTGAATGTTCGAATTATTGGACACGTGTCAGTCCATGAAATTCTGAATAAAAGACGTGTGTACGTGTGGTAAAATCATGTTAAAGATATATGGATTAAAAAGGATCCACGTTTCAACCTGTCATTTGTTGAAAGATAGCATTTAGTGCTTGATAATCAGTCATGTCACTAAATTTGGAATAAAAATGGTTAATTTCTTAACTTATGTGAGAAGATTAGTAAAATAATCAGCTGAACGATCAGTTGTGAAACCGTGTCTTTTCGGTTGAGAATTTACTAACTGCTATCTTCTCAGTTAACATTTTAAACCAATATTCCCCTTAATAAATGTATATAAAGCTTACGATAAGTTTAAGCAAGACGAATTAAATAAAATCTTATGTTTAGAAGGTTAATCGTCTGCTGTAATGACTTTAACCTTTCATCTTCCTCGTCATGTGCTATAAATAAGAGTAGCTCAGTTACTCTTAAACATATCAGCAAGTAATATTCAGCAGATAAAATGGCAGGTGCAGGTAGCTCAAAGAGTCCAGACATGGCAGACGACTTCATGCGCTCAGCTGTGGAGCAGCGAAAGGCTGAGATGGAAGATGAAGTCTTCCATAAAGTCCTTCGCTTCTGGGAGGAGCTACAAGAACTCCAGTTTCTCTGAGAGAATGAGATGGCTACCACTCTCATACTGGTGGAACAGCTGGAGAAATATCGGGAACGTTTGCACGTTGTTGGTATAGTGGAAATCTTCGAAGGTGATAATGTCTACAAGCTGATGCTCTACAAGGAACGGAGGATCCTGGAGCGAATAGTTGACTCCGATAGTTTCCTGAAGACTTCCACCGGTGATTTAAACCGTTGGATGACCAAGTGGAGGTCTTTTGTTCAGAAAGAATTGTACGATGTAATTCGCACCAATTTCTTCCAGTGAATAAAATGATATTTCAGTTTATCTTTGCCTTCTATTTTCCTGCATTACTCAATTTCATCAGTTGACAAGCTTGTATTGTCACAGAATATGGGCGATTCTTTAGCATCAACTCTATAATATCTCAATTGTTGCTGAACCCAGAGCAGTTATGCACAGCAGCTTCCAGCAGCAAGATATTCTGCTTCAGTTGTGGAAGTTGCTATGGATGTTTGCTTCTTGCTGAACCAAGAGATCAGTCTGTCTCCTAGAAACGGACATGATCCACTTGTAATTTTACGATCAAGCTTACATCCTGCATAATCTGTATCTGAATATCCAACTAAATTGAAAGATGAGTCTTTAGAATACCATAACCCAACATGTGTGCCCTTAAGATATTTTAAAATACGCTTGGCAGCTGAAAAATATGATTGCATATGATTTGCTTGAAATCTGACACACATACAGACAGCAAATACAATATCAGGATGACTAACAGTTAGGTACAATAATGAACCTATTAACCCTCTGTAAAGTGTCGCCTCAACTGATATTCCCCCTTGATCAGTGTCCATTTTTACTGATGAGCTCATGGGAGTACTTGCAGCTGAACACGATTCCATGCCAAATTTCTTCAGCAACTCATTCGTGTATTTAGTTTGACTAATAAAACTTCCTGCCTCCAGTTGCTTCACTTGTAATCCAAGAAAGAATGTCAGTTCACCTATCATACTCATTTCAAATTTTTCCTGCATCAACTTAGAAAATTTCTCGCATAATTTGGGGTTAGTTGACCCAAATATGACGTCATCAACATAAATTTGAACGATTAAAATGTGATCATTCTTTGAAAATTTGGACAATGTCTTATCAACTGATCCAACAGAAAAATCGTTAAGGCTTTGTTCAAATGGTAGACATTATCAGGAAAATGATGATTGACAAAACTTGAGGTTGTTCAATGTAGACTTTCTCTTGCAACTGGCCATTCAGGAATGCGCTCTTTACATCCATCTGGTAACTTTGAAACTTTTGAATGATGCGTAGGCAATGAATATTCTGATAGCTTCCAGTCTTGTAACTGGTGCATATATTTCATCGTAATCAATTCCTTCTTCTTGCCTATATCCTTGTGCTACCAGTCTCGCCTTGTTGCGCACAACTGAACCATCATTGTTCAGTTTATTCCTATACACCCATTTTGTTCCTATAACAGTTTTTGAAATTGATCTTGGAATTAAGCTCCAGACATTGTTATGGATAAACTGATTCAGCTCTTCTTGCATTGCATTTGTCCATTTTGGATCAGCAAGAGCTTCATCAGTTTTCTTCGGTTCCTATTGTGATACAAAAGCTGAATGAATAAATAAATTGAGCATTTGATTTCTTGTTCTTACCGGGTCAGATGGATTACCTATCACCAATTCTCGAGGATGTGATTTCTTCCATCTGAGTTCAGCGTTAGTTGCTTCTGTATCAGCAATTTCTTCAGTAGGTGACTGAATGTTTACAGTTTCAGTTGAAGCTATTTCAGTTGGTAACTGAATATCATTTCTTTGCTCTTCCAACTGATTTTCAGGAGCTATTTCATGTTCAACTGATTGATCCACAATTTCAGGTTCAGGTGTTTGAAGGATGTTTCGATTGATATGATTTTCTTCTTCATGATCATCCTCCAAACTGATATCTGTAAATCGATCAACTAGCTCAACTGGATCAGTTGGTTTATCAGTTAGAAATGTTTCATCAAAAACAACATGTATAGACTCTTCAACATTTAGTGTGCTATTGTTAAAGACTCTATAAGCTTTGCTAACTGACGAATATCTCAGAAATATTCCCTCTGCAGATTTAGCATCAAAGGCTTTTAAATGATTTTTGCCATTGTCAAGAATAACATCTGCAGCTAAATATTTTGAAGTAAGAAACCGCATTTTTTCGTCCATGCCAGATCTCATAAGGTGTTTTCAAATGATTTTTATTAATCATCGATCTGTTCTGAATATAACACGCAGTGTTTACTGCCTCTGCTCAAAACCTTTGAGAAATACCAAAATCACCAAGCATTGTTCTAGCAGCTTCTTTAAGCGTTCGATTTCTCCTCTCAGCTACATTATTTTGCTGAGGAGTTCTAGCTGCTGAGAGCTCATGCCTAATTCCAACATTTTCTAAAAAAATTGAAAGAATTTGATTGATGAATTCAGTTCCTCGATCGGATCTGATTCTATCAATTCCAACTGATTTCTCATTTAATATTCTTTTGAAAAGCTTGATCAGTTGAGCAGCAGTTTGGTCTTTTGATTTGGAAAAAATAACCCAAGTAAATCTTAAAAAATCATCTACAACCACCAAGATGTATTTCATTCCCGCTAAGCTCATGACTGGTATTGAACCAAATAGATCCATATGTAACAGCTCTAAGCATCGGGAATAAGATTTACGACCCTTGTTTTTTAAAAAATATTTAACTTGTTTACCAAACTGACATTCTGAGCAAATTTTATCTTTGGTAAAATCCATTTTGGGCAAACCAGTGACAAGATCGTGATTACTCAGATAAGCAATAGATTTAAAGTTCAGGCGGTTTAATCTCTTATGCCACAACCAGTTTTTAGAAGATTTTGAAGCAATAAAGCACACTGGTGCATAAGATTGATCATTTCAACTGACTTTGTAACTGTTTCCACACCGTTTGCCAGTTTGTATGAACTCATCAGTTGCATCTTTGACTGAACAAGAATGTTTGTCAAACTGAACTGAGAATCCATTATCGCATAACTGACTAATGTTAATCAGATTATGCTTGAGATTCTCAACTAATAAAACATCATTAATGATAAAATTACCATGGATAAGCTTACCCTTACCCACAGTTTTACCTTTGGAATTATCTTCAAAACTGATGTTTGGTCCAGTTTACTTGATCAGTTGAGATAGCAAATTTGCATCTCCTGTCATATGTCCTGAGCATCCACTATCCAAGTACCAGATTGATTCCTTGCTTATACCTGTTACCTGCAATTACACATAAAATATAATATTGGTACCCTTTTCTATTCGGGTCCAAAATTGATTAGTGCTTTAGGAATCTAGAATTGGATCAGTGTAACTGACTGTCCAGCTGCTGTATTCCAGATGGTCTTTCTCGATTTGTGTGTGTTTGGTGTGTAGTGTGTAGAGACAACATGTGATTTGGCTCTGTTCAACTGATTGTTCAGCTGATATCTTTTCTGAACCGGCTTGTTGTTATAGTAATTGGAGTAGCCATTTGAATAATTCCAGCTGAATCTTTTTTATGACTGACTGCGTGAGTCAGTTAAAACTTTTGGGCTATAACCAATACCATATCTTTTAGCCTTGTTCGTACTTTCAGTAGGCTGTTCAATCAGTTTAATTGGCTCAGTTTGTTCTTGTGCCGCAACTGATTTGACAAAGTGAATGTATTTCCCTTTATCCATATTCAGTTTCGGTCGAGTATCATTGGAAGACATTTCATATTTGTTACTGAACCCTACACCAGTTTTATCAGTAACTGATTTCTGTGAGTTCTGTATATCAGTTAATGCAACAGATGATTTGTTCCAAGCCTGAATAAGCTCAGTTTGCTTTGAATTTTCAAGCATCAACTTCTGAATCATTGATTGATTACTGCTTCTTTCAGCATTGAGCTCAGCAATTTCCTCTTTTAAACTCAACACATCAACTGATACATCAGTTTTAATTTTATTGTCTATGTGATCATTTTGCTTTGCTCTAACCTTTTCAAATGATAAGGCAAGCTTATGGTACTCACTAACCATGTCATGAAGAATTGAAATGAGTTCTTCTCTAGTAAAATCAGTTGAGCTAAAGTCAAATACTTGTTGATTTCTTGACTCCACTTCTGTATCACCAGCTATTAGACACTTCACTTCCTCTTCACCATCACTGGAGCTGCATGAGGTTTCTGGCTCTGACTCTTCGCTGTCAGTTTCTGCCCATTTTGATTTACTTTCTTCGGCTAAGATTACCTCATGCTTCTTCCTGAAAGATTTCTTATCATCCTTGGGTCTCCTCTTTGTGCTCATATGACCTCTTATTTCTTTCTGTCGAGCCTTGACTGTCCTTCTTGGGTTTGGTACAATCAGCAATGAAGTGACCTGGTTTGCCACAGTTGTAGCAAGCGTTTGCTTCCTCTTTAGAATTGTTTATCTGATAATACTTCTGGAAGTTCCCTTGATTTTTCCTCATAAATCTTCCGAATTTTTTGATGAACAATGACATGGCATCATTGCTTAGTTGATCAGCAACCTTCTCGACTGAACCAGTTGGTTCTGTTCTAACAGCAGCTAAGGCAGTTGTGACTGCTGGAGTAGAGGGTTCTCCTTCTCGAGTTTGCAACTCAAACTCGTAGGCCTTCAGATCAGCAAATAGATCATGAAGCTCAACTTTGTTTAGATCCTTGGATTCCCTCATTGCCATGGTCTTTACGTCCCACTCCTTGGGAAGACCTCTGATCACTTTTAATGCAACTTCTTTGTTGGTATATACTTTTCCAAGTGCATTTAGTTCATTGATGATACAGCTGGTTCTTTCATCATATTCATGCATCGTTTCACCAGCTCTCATTTTGATATTTTCAAACTTCTGAACAGCAACAGAAAGTTTATTTTCTTTGGTTTATTCATTCCCTTCACAAAGTTGGATCAGCTTTTCTCAAATTTCTTTGGCTGTCTTACACATCTTGATTTTACTGAACGTTACTTTGTCCAGTTTTTGGTACAGTATGTCCTTTGCTACATTGTCCAGATTTGCTTTTTTTTTGTCCTCAGCAGTCCACTCATCTCTAGGCTTTTCAATTCTATGAGGTGCCCCATCTGTGATTGCAGCTGCTGTGTTGGATTTCAGAATCTTCATTGGTCCCTCAGTGATGGCGTACCACATATCATCATCTCGTGCAGCTAAGTGAGCCTGCATCCTGATTTTCCAATCATCGAAGTCCTCTCTGGAAAACATTGGGATCTTGTTGAAAGAAGACATGATCAATAGTTTGAGTAGAAATATTCTTAGACTAGATACAACCGCTCTGATACCACTTGAAAGGATCGGTTACAAAGGTGATAAGTGTTTAGAAAGAGGGGTTGAATATGTTAGAGTAGGTGCACGTCGAGCCAAGTGTTGGCCGAGTGTTCACGATGAAACTCTATGTATAAACGATCTTTATTTTAATAATATTTGAATTTATTAATTTGGCGCATCTTTATCTTTATACCCATGCTAGTTGCATAGATAAAGTCCTTGAATATACAAATAGTAGAAAGAATATGAGATGCTCATATGATGTCCGAGCATATTCTTAGAGACTAGTATCTGCGATGTGAGTACCATGTTTCATTGGTAGGGGACATTGTGATGTCCGAGCATGCAGATAGGTGCTCCTGATAGAGTGCACTGAACAACCCTCTATAAAGGACTTTCCAAGTGGTTCTCACTTATCGAGTGGAAAAGTCCTAGTTTATGGTTGTACACCATTAGTCCTTATGACCCGGGACAACATTGAGACTCTATGTGCTAGCGTTTCACTTTGACTTGTTTACCGACTCTTATGGGGTCATCAGGTGGCAAGGTTGGGTGTTACGGCGAAACATATAGGAGTCGATGCATTGTAGTCAGGGATTCACCGCTTACCTACGGGTATGGATATCCTATGTGTTTCTCATGTATGTGTGGGTTGAAATCTCTGATCAGAGTATGGTGGTAATTATGAAAGGGGTTTCATAGATTACACCATCGATGCAACCACGACATGACACATAGTATCGATTCATTGACAACTCTCGATAAACCAATAGTTGTCGAATCGGTCGGGATATATGAGTTGAAGGGACCGTACTGTACGCTAACCATAATTGAATGGTTCTTGCAGGCACTATCATGTGATACCTAGGGAATCACGTTAGCGATGCTGCTAGGCGTTTAACGTGATTGGTTGGGTACTATCAGACTTGAGTTCTGACGTTCTTACTATCAAGAAGTTGATAAGTAAGAATGGAGCAATTAGGGTATGCTCGAATAAGGACATGTTTAGTCCGAATCACATAGAGATGTGAACCCACGGCTAGTTGTATCAATGAACCATTGAGGGCCACACAAGTACTTGCTTAGTAAATCCCGAAGAGAAGTAAAATAGTTCAATGTGTTGAACGGCTTATAAATGTGTTTATAAGCGTAAAGAAAATTAGAAGTATGACTTCTATGAGAGAAATATAAATTTTAATTTATGGAAGTGTTCCTAAGATTAAAATTTGGCCAAGTGAATAATGTAGTTGAAAATTGTGATTTTCATAAACATTATTGTGGACTAAATTAAATTAATTCAAGTGTTGAATTAATTAAACACTAGTGGACCTAGTAGAGTCTAAATAATTAAATTAATTCAAGTGTTGAATTAATTAAATAATATTGAGTCTTGTAGAGCTCAATTTAAATAATTATTTAACTAGTGGGACTTGAGTAAAATCAAGTAATATTTAATTAATCTCAAATGTGTTTGAGATAATAAAATTTAGTCTATGGTTTTTAATGTGTTAAAAACCATATAATATATGTGAGACATGCTAGGGTTTGCATGCTTGGGAGGTGAAAGGTTGTTGATTACTTTTTATTAAAAAATTCCAAAAGCATGCAACTTTTGAGAGACAACTTTACACAACAACCTAGGCTAGTCTCCCACACTTCATACCATCTCTCCTTGGCCGAAAATTGTTGGAGAATTCTCTCAAAAATTTTCTTGTTTTGTTCTTCATTTTTCTTGGAGAATAAATCCCTTCTCTTTGATAAATCATCAAACTTTTCTAGTGCAATTTTTGAGGGGATTTACCTTGCTAGTGGTGGGCCTAATTCTTGGAGAAAAGAAGGTGAGCTTGTAGATTTGTCTACCAAGAAGAGCTAAAGTATTCATACTTTAGTTGGAGCCATTTCATCAACTCTAAGGAGTTGATAGGTAAATCCTTTTAATCATCCTATGCATGGTTTTAGTTTTTTGTAAATGTTACACAAAATAGTTGAGGGGGCCGAAATTTTGCTCTTAAATTTATATTTTTCGCTTCCGTTGCGTTTCCGGCCTCCGTAACCGGTCCGCTTTCAAGTGGTATCCGAGCTATGGTTACGATTTTTGTGTAATATTTGCATAATATTATGTTGAGATCGATTTCTAACCGTTTGAGATTTTTTGTGCAATATATACATCAAGGCCGAAATTTTGATTCAAAAAAAAAAAAAAAAATGTTTTTCCGGGGCTGCCCGAATGGGGCTGCCCGAAAATTTCGGGCAGCCGAGGGGCAGCCCTTTATGTACAGTTTTTAAATAATAAAAAAAAAATTTTTTTTTTGTTGCCGGAATCCGGCGACGGAACTCCGGCGACGGCGATGACGGCTAGGGTTTCCAAAAGTGTTTTGGACAATCTTAGTGTCATGGGCCTTGAGATGTTGGGCCATTGGATGGCCAACATAATTTGTGAAATTTAAATGGGCCAAAATATTTTTGGTGAAAAATTGGTTTTTGGGCCCTTAAGTTTAAATTTACAATTGTTGCACATATTTTCTCATAAAATAAATAATTGAAGTAGGACTTTAATTATTTATAGTAAATTGTGATTTACAAGAAATTCGATTATAAATAAATTAATTTGAAAGTAGACAAAGGTGTTTGTATACTTTGTTAATTTAATTTATAATTGTGGCGGTTAGTGATTGGATCAAGATATATAATATTGGATCAATTAATTATAGTGATAATTAATTGATGGTGTATGATATGTGATATTATGCATGAAGGATGATCAAAAGCCCAAGCCCAATTTGCTAGGTGTATGCTAGGATATTTGTGTTGAATGATTTATCAATTTATAAAGTGGGCTTGGTTTATGGCCCGTTCCCACCCCCCATGAGATGTATCCCTATGTGCCATGGATATTTAATTGTAAATATTAGAATAGGGGAAGATCAAGTTTGGAAGATGGTGGCCTTGGTGATTATGAAGATCGAAGACATGTAATATAGGATGCTAATGTAATAGTATAGTTGCATTGCATCCCGTGCATTTACCCTAGGATTGGACCTAGGCCCGTGTTTGGCTCACACGGGCCATTAGTGTTGGGGCAATTGATCATCCTTGTACTGTTTTCTATTTATAATATATGCATGATATGTTATAAATAATGAGTATGTGCGTTATTATTATTATAATAACAAAGTTGCATGAATCCGGCAAACATACGATCAAACATGGCGAGCTTTTAAAATAAAATTAATGATGAGACCTTTCAAAATTAAAAACCCTCATTTTGAATAAGATTCAAAATTAATATCAAGTCCGAAAAAGAGAATTATAAATTTGTTTATAATTTCCTTGTCTTCCATCGACAATGGATGCATGATGAACGCTACCCGTACTCGGGGCTCGGCTCATATTATTGGGGGAGCCTTGAGTGCCGGAAAGCTGTGACATCCATTGACATTGTGATGTGAACTACGTGGAACTCCCATGATTTCGGCTCATATTATTGAGGGAACTCATGGCGACCGTCCACTAAGGTTCAATATCGATGGGTTAGGCTTGACACGTAAAGATGAACGACGTCTATAATGAGTCCTAATCAAACGTGAGACAAAAGTTTACGTTAAGGGTTGCATTGTGATGCAATTGGGAAACTACCTTTTAGGAATTGTGATTGGCTGTATAATCGGGATCATAATTCGCTAATTGGACCTTACGTACCTACTGAGGAAAGGAGTTTCCCGTTTTTCACTAGAGGGTAGTGAAAATGTCAAAACAGTGGGAGCGATTATTTATAAAGTAAAAGTCCAAACTTTATATCTTATTAAATATTTTAAAATAGTCATTAACATTTATCTGTTTTACTTTTCAGTACAATCTTTGACATGTCATCAATTCGCAACCCGTTTTCCGTCATTCTCGAAAAACACATTCTAACCGGACCAAACTATATCACTTGGCTAAGAAATTTAAAGATTGTCCTAAACTCGGAGAAAATCGCGTATACACTGACTGAGGCGCCCCCTGCTGAGGCTCCTATAGGCTGCACTCCTGAGGAATTGCAGACCTACAAGGAATGGTGTGACCATGACTTGAAGGCGAAGTGTTATATGCAGGCTTCGATGAACGATGAGCTGCAAAGGCGATTCGAGGATGCTAAGAATGCTGCTGACATTCATATGCACCTCAAGGAGCTCTTCGGTGAGCAGACTCGGCCTTTGAGGCATGCCACAGTAAAGGAGCTCATCACTTTACGCATGCGAGATGGGACTTCGGTCCATGAGCATGGCCTAAAGTTGATTGGGCTTGTGGATAAGCTCGTAGGCATGGATTTGATCTTGCCATCGGAGTTGACCACGGATGTATTGTTGCTGTCGCTGCCTAGCTCTTTCGATCCTTTTGTCGTGAACTTCAATATGAACAAGCTCGAGCCCAGCCTTGAAGAGTTGGTGAACATGCTTGTGACTTTTGAGTCCACCATCAAAAAGGACAAGCAGGTTCTTTATGTGGGCTCTTCATCTGGCACGAAGACCGGTCCACCTGGGAAGGGAAAGAAGCGTTCTTTCCAGCGTACCAAGAAGAGCGTGCCCTTGAAGAGGCAGAGTCCGAGTCCCGTTGTGGCAGCCGCGCCAGTGAAGGCTGAAAAGACTGTTGACATCTGTCACCACTGCAAGAAGCCTGGACATTGGAGGCGTAACTGCAGGGAATATCTTGCGCAGAAGGGTTCTGGCAAAGGTATGTTCTTTATTGAAGTAAATATCTCGATTAACTCTACTTCTTGGGTATTGGATACCGGCTGTGGCTCACATCTCTGTAATGACTTGCAGGCGATGGGAAGAAGTAGGAGGCTCCGAGAGGGTGAGACCTTCTTGAGGATGGGCAATGGAGCAAGAGTTGCTGCCAAAGCCGTAGGAGATGTTTGTTTAATTTTGAACAATGATTTTAAGTTTGTATTAAGAGATGTTTTGTTCGTACCAGACTTGATTAAAAACATTATTTCCATTCCTATGCTTGATATTGATGGATATTCTTGTTTATTTGGCAAAGGTGTTTGCAATATTTACAAGAATGAATGTTTAGTTGGTACCGGTGAACTTGAAAACAATCTCTACACCTTAAAATTAAAAGATATTCCACTTAACAATGTCCAAACGATAACAACAACAAATAAGCGCAAACAAGATACTCTTAATTCGGCACAATTATGGCATGCTCGATTAGGACATATTTCCTCAAGAAGGATGAACAAGCTAGTGGGAGTTGGCATGTTTGATATGTCCGATATTAATGCTCTCACGACTTGTGAATCCTGTCTGAAAGGAAAGATGACCAAAATTCCCTTTAAGGGCCATGCGGAGCGAGCCAAAGGGTTATTGGATTTGATCCATACCGATGTGTGCGGTCCGCTTAGCATCACCACTAAGCATGGACATTCCTACTTCATCACCTTTACCGATGACTTTTCGAGGTATGGGTATGTGTATTTGATGAAATACAAGACTGAAGCCTTTGAAAGGTTCAAAGAATTCAGAAGTGAAGTAGAGAAACAATTGGGACGAAGCATCAAGACACTTCGATCGGATCGAGGTGGTGAGTACTTGAGTGCCGAGTTCCAAGAGTATCTTAAAGAGAATGGGATTCTCTCGCAGTGGACTCCGCCCGCTACACCGCAGTTGAATGGTTTTTCGGAGCGTCGTAACCGGACTTTGATGGACATGGTTCGGTCTATGATGGGGTTCACGGAGTTGCCGCCATCCTTTTGGGGATATGCGCTTGAAACAGCGGCACTGTTGTTGAACCATGTCCATACAAAAGCAGTTGATAAGACACCATATGAGATATGGATGGGTAAGCCACCCAAATATTCTTATTTTAGAATATGGGGGTGCCCTGCTTATGTGAAGCAGGTAGTGGGAGATAAATTGGACTGTCGATCCATTTTATGTTACTTTGTGGGATATCCAAGGAATTCAGCTGGATATTATTTCTATCATCCTCAAGAAACAAAGGTGTTTGTTTCTAGGAACGCAACCTTTTTGAAAAGGGAATTTCTATTGGATAGAAAAGGCGAGATGATAGAACTCGAAGAGGTTCGAGAGACACCCACAGTTGTAGAACCCACACCCGAGAAGCCAAGTGAGGAGATACAAGCTCCTAGAAGAACCGAGAGAGTCTCGAGACCACCTGTAAGGTATGGTCTGCTTCTTGAAGAGGGCCATGATGAGCCTAACCTTGGATGTGATCCAAGGACCTTCAAGGAAGCGTTATCTGATGCCGATTCATCCAAATGGCTTGAAGCAATGGAATCTGAGATGAATTCCATGCATTCGAACCAAGTGTGGAATCTCGTAGATCCACCTGAGGGAATTGTTCCCGTAGGGTGTAAATGGATTTACAAGAGGAAACTTGGGGCGGATGGGAAGGTATTGACCTTCAAGGTGCGACTGGTAGCAAAAGGATATACTCAAAGGCAAGGTGTTGACTATGAGGAAACCTTTTCTCCAGTTGCATTGTTCAAGTCCATTAGGATATTGCTAGCCATAGCTGCATGGTATGACTATGAGATATGGCAGATGGATGTGAAGACAGCCTTCCTTAATGGGGATATTAAGGAAGAGATTTACATGTCTCAACCTGAGGGGTTTACATCCATCGGAAGTGAGCATATGGTATGCAAACTTCAAAGATCTATTTATGGTCTTAAGCAGGCATCGAGGAGTTGGAACCTCAGATTCGATAGTACAATCAAAGAGTTTGGTTTTACTAAGAATCCTGAGGAACCCTGTGTATATAAGAAGGTCAGTGGGAGTGCTGTGACATTCCTTGTTCTTTATGTTGATGACATTCTACTCATTGGGAATGATGTAGGAATGTTGCAATCAACAAAGATATGGTTAGCAAGTAAGTTCTCAATGCAGGACTTGGGTGAAGCATCTTTTGTATTGGGAATACAGATCTATAGAGATAGATCAAAAAGATTGCTTGGTCTCACCCAGTCCACATACATTGATACCATCGTGAAGCGGTTCTCGATGGATGAGTCCAAGAGAGGACATCTACCAATGTGTCATGGCGTGTCCCTATCCAAGTCTATGTCTCCCAAGACTGATGCAGAGATAGCGGCGATGACACGAATTCCGTATGCTTCGGCTATTGGTAGTATCATGTATGGGATGATATCTACACGTCCTGACGTGGCTTTCGCACTAAGTGTAGTGAGTAGATATCAATCCAACCCTGGTCTTCCACACTGGAAAGCTGTGAAAGACATCCTCAAGTATTTGAGAAGGACCAATAAGTTGTTCTTGGTCTATGGGGGTGGAGAACTAAAATTGGAAGGCTATACCGACTCTAGCTTCCAAAGCGATGTTGATGACTCGAAGTCAACCTCCGGATTCATATTCATGCTCAATGGTGGTGCTGTCTCTTGGAAGAGTTCCAAGCAAGACAGTACTGCGGATTCCACCACTGAGGCAGAATACATTGCTGCATCGGTTGCAGCTAAGGAGGCTGTTTGGATTAGGAATTTCGTCCAAGAGTTGGGCGTCATTCCAAATGGAGTTGCTCCTATCCCGGTGATGTGTGACAACACGGGAGCCATAGCTCAGGCGAAGGAGCCAAGGTCTCATCAGAAGTCCAAACACGTATTGAGAAAGTACCACATCCTCAGAGAGATCGTGGAAAGAGGAGACGTCACGATTGACAAAGTCGGCTCCGCAGATAATGTTGCTGATCCACTAACTAAGCCTTTACCAGGACCATCATTCGAGAAGCATCGCGAATCAATGGGTCTGAAGCATATGGGTAGTTGGCTCTAGTGCAAGTGGGAGATTTTTAGAGTAGGTGCACGTCGAGCTAAGTGTTGGCCGAGTGTTCACGATGAAACTCTATGTATAAACGATCTTTATTTTAATAATATTTGAATTTATTAATTTGGCGCATCTTTATCTTTATACCCATGCTAGTTGCATAGATAAAGTCCTTGAATATACAAATAGTAGAAAGAATATGAGATGCTCATATGATGAGTATCATGAAACTCATATTTGGAATACTGTATATTCTAAACCGTTCCTAGTCGATTCAGCCGCCACTAAGAAGGATAAAGGCCGCTCGAGTTAGAGACTAGTATCTGCGATGTGAGTACCATGTTTCATTGGTAGGGGACATTGTGATGTCCGAGCATGCAGATAGGTGCTCCTGGTAGAGTGCACTGAACAACCCTCTATAAAGGACTTTCCAAGTGGTTCTCACTTATCGAGTGGAAAAGTCCTAGTTTATGGTTGTACACCATTAGTCCTTATGACCCGGGACAACATTGAGACTCTATGTGCTAGCGTTTCACTTTGACTTGTTTACCGACTCTTATGGGGTCATCAGGTGGCAAGGTTGGGTGTTACGGCGAAACATATAGGAGTCGATGCATTGTAGTCGGGGATTCACCGCTTACCTACGGGTATGGATATCCTATGTGTTTCTCATGTATGTGTGGGTTGAAATCTCTGATCAGAGTATGGTGGTAATTATGAAAGGGGTTTCATAGATTACACCATCGATGCAACCACGACATGACACATAGTATCGATTCATTGACAACTCTCGATAAACCAATAGTTGTCGAATCGGTCGGGATATATGAGTTGAAGGGACCGTACTGTACGCTAACCATAATTGAATGGTTCTTGCAGGCACTATCATGTGATACCTAGGGAATCACGTTAGCGATGCTGCTAGGCGTTTAACGTGATTGGTTGGGTACTATCAGACTTGAGTTCTGACGTTCTTACTATCAAGGAGTTGATAAGTAAGAATGGAGCAATTAGGGTATGCTCGAATAAGGACATGTTTAGTCCGAATCACATAGAGATGTGAACCCACGGCTAGTTGTATCAATGAACCATTGAGGGCCACACAAGTACTTGCTTAGTAAATCCCGAAGAGAAGTAAAATAGTTCAATGTGTTGAACGGCTTATAAATGTGTTTATAAGCGTAAAGAAAATTAGAAGTATGACTTCTATGAGAGAAATATAAATTTTAATTTATGGAAGTGTTCCTAAGATTAAAATTTGGCCAAGTGAATAATGTAGTTGAAAATTGTGATTTTCATAAACATTATTGTGGACTAAATTAAATTAATTCAAGTGTTGAATTAATTAAACACTAGTGGACCTAGTAGAGTCTAAATAATTAAATTAATTCAAGTGTTGAATTAATTAAATAATATTGAGTCTTGTAGAGCTCAATTTAAATAATTATTTAACTAGTGGGACTTGAGTAAAATCAAGTAATATTTAATTAATCTCAAATGTGTTTGAGATAATAAAATTTAGTCTATGGTTTTTAATGTGTTAAAAACCATATAATATATGTGAGACATGCTAGGGTTTGCATGCTTGGGAGGTGAAAGGTTGTTGATTACTTTTTATTAAAAAATTCCAAAAGCATGCAACTTTTGAGAGACAACTTTACACAACAACCTAGGCTAGTCTCCCACACTTCATACCATCTCTCCTTGGCCGAAAATTGTTGGAGAATTCTCTCAAAAATTTTCTTGTTTTGTTCTTCATTTTTCTTGGAGAATAAATCCCTTCTCTTTGATAAATCATCAAACTTTTCTAGTGCAATTTTTGAGGGGATTTACCTTGCTAGTGGTGGGCCTAATTCTTGGAGAAAAGAAGGTGAGCTTGTAGATTTGTCTACCAAGAAGAGCTAAAGTATTCATACTTTAGTTGGAGCCATTTCATCAACTCTAAGGAGTTGATAGGTAAATCCTTTTAATCATCCTATGCATGGTTTTAGTTTTTTGTAAATGTTACACAAAATAGTTGAGGGGGCCGAAATTTTGCTCTTAAAATTTATATTTTTCGCTTCCGTTGCGTTTCCGGCCTCCGTAACCGGTCCGCTTTCAGAATAAACACTCACTGATTATGTATTCTTTTCGAATAAAGGGTTCAGTTTAGTTACAAACTGACACTCTGTATCTCTTCACTCGATAACAATCAGTTTAACTGGAAAACAGTTGCGGAAGTAAACTAACTGAAAGATAGAATAACTGAAAGTAACTGAAATGAAAAGCACACGATATGTTTCTGGATGTTCGGAGAATAGAATAACTCCTACGTCACCCTTTCTATTACGAAGATAGGATTATCACTAAAAGACTTTGATCAAATACACACGCTGTACTGACCCACTTCAGTTTGGACTTAAAACTGCCAAACTGAAACTCTTAGTTCGCAAAAGCTTTTACAGTGTGTGACTGAATATAACACAACTGAATAAATATAACAAAGATTTCAAGGTGCTAGCAAGCTCGTAAATGTAGCCTTGATTGCTACTGATAAATCTGATAAGAGTGAGTTTTGATATCTGAATGCGAGTTGTGATTTTAGTAGAGTAACAGCAAGCTTAGTAGAATAGTAGTTCGCGTGTTTTTATTCTCAGCTTCTCTCTCACCTATTTATAGGCTTCCCTCTCAACGGTGATATTAATTATCATTTGAAACTTTATATCCGTTGATTGCCATGTCGATATTCTCAGACATTCGTACACTGCAATCTCTGAAATGCGGCGTTCCACTACTAGTTGCAGTCTGTTGTACTATTTGTCAATTGTCGTTCTCAACTGATGACGTGTACATCTGAGGGATCAGCTGAAAGATACTTTGCTGGAAAACTCATAACTGATTTGTTTCAACTGATCAGTCAGTTAGATTTCTACTTCAACTGATGACGTGTATAATTTTTAGCTGGTACGCATTAATCTTCAGCTAGAGACAACTATAAGCTGTAATTATTTGAGTCAGTTAAGCTCGTTGCCTTTGATCAGTTATTCAAATACGTTTCGAAGATTAGTTTGTCAAATCACTGAAATTTAGTTTCCAACAAATGTTATATGAACAATATAAGGTGGAATATTTTGCTACTTATGTTGATTCAGGTGCTGGAATCTGTACCGCAAAAAGATGAGTTTTTCCAAATGGAAGAAGAACTACCAAATATTGATGGAAGAGATTTCTCTAGAATCTTAATCTTATGCATGACTGAAATCGTAATTGGAGGGGCTGGAAAAACGCATTGGTATAAGGTAAAAACACCACAGATTTATTTTCATGATACATGAGCTGACATTTTGCTAGGAAATAATTTCCTACAAATGTTCAAGTCCTATACTCAAGAAATTGAGATTAGATGATTAGTGTTCACAACACCATATGGTCATAAAATCATAGTCCAACGATTAAGAGGAATTTTACAGAAAATTTCCCATTCAATTTCGCAGCAAGCGTGATGATTAAGGAAAATTTCTGAACCCAAAAATGAAGGATTCTAGACGGTTGGGAGAAACAATGCTCCAGTTAAGAGCAGATAAAAAGCTCCAACCAGAAGAAATAGAATGCCTTAAGATAGCTCTACATAAGAATGATGTAGAGTTTGAATCTAAGGTATTATTGGAATATTTCAAGAAAATGATCAAATAAAATTACAATGAAGATCTCTTGGCATAGTGGGACAAGAATCAACTCAAAGTTTGCCTTAAAATTAAGGAAGACAAAGATTATGAATTTGTCTGTTGCAAGCCTATCCCAATGAACATAATTGGTCAAAGGGATATGCAGATTATAATCAAGGAACATTTGAAACTTGATTTAATCAAAGAAGATATTTCACCATACAATAGCTCGGGATTTATGGTAAGAAATCATGGTGAAATAAAAAGGAACAAATCCAAATTAGTTATTAATTATCAAGAGATTAATAGGATTCTGGAGTTTGATGGGTATTTTATACCTAATAAAGAACATCTAATCAGTTGCGTACGCAATGCAAAGATATTCTATAAATTTGATTGTAAGTCTAGATTTAATCAGATTCGGATGGAGGAAGAAAACAAGAAATTCACAGCTTTCTCCACACCACAAGGACACTATATCTGGGAGGTAATACCAATGAGATTGGTTAATTCACCTTAGATATTTCAAAGAAAAATGGATACTCTATTTAAAGATTATTTTAAATTTATGTTTGTATATATTGACAATGTGTTAATGTCATCTAAAAATATGGAAGAACATATTACACATTTAGATATTTCTCTGATATTTGTAAAAAAGAAGGACTGATTTTATTAGAAAAGAAAGCAGTCATTGCCACAAGAAAAATTGAATTTTTAGGAATAGAAATCGATGAGTTTGAACTAATTTTGCAGGATCATATAGTAGAAAATGTGCAAAATTTTCCAAATGAGTTAAAATAAAAGAAGCAACTTAAAAGTTTTATGGGAGTTGCTAATTTTGCTGGGATGTTTTTAAAAAACCTAGCAAAACACATGAAAGTGTTCAGTCCATTATTAAAGAAACATGCAAGATTTATATGGACAAAAAAACACACAGAAGGACTTGTCTATTTAAAACATATTTGTAAAAATATTCCGAAAATGGCTATTCCTCAAGATGAAGATGAACCAATATTATATATGGATGCCAGTGATCATTGGTGGGCTGCAGTATTAACAAAGCTCACTCCATAAAGAGAACAGTCATGCATATATTGTAGTGGACTTTTCTCAGATGCAGAAGTCATAAGATGACATATCAACTAAAAGGAATTCTATGTAGTAAAAAAAGTTTTTGAAAAATGACCATTATTTTTACTCGGAAAAGAAATTCACTTTAAAAGTTGATAATACACAGGTAAAAACTTTCTTAAGGAATAGAATTGAGTCTAAACCTGAGAATGCCAGATTATTAAGATGACAAACACTATGTCAGAATTATATTTTTGATATTGTGATAATTGAATCTCATGAAAATATTCTTGCAGATTTTTTAACAAGAGATGGACAGCGGTGATATCAATGCCATCATCAATATGCAGAGGCATTTGCCGGAACACCTAGATATGCTTCAAAACAAGTTTAACAAGCTGGTATTAAACGCAGAAGTTGCGGGAAGACTACATCAAGCCGATAAGAGAACTGTCTCTGATCGAATCACATGATGTTTATAGGCATATACTCAGTTATGGTCTGTAATGCAAAGGCCTATCCTCCAAGGTATTGAGAAGCCATTGGTTTTCCAAATGGAGAGTTTTTGAGTACAAGACTCTATACCTGGAGCAAGGGATTCAAATACCCCTAGCACAAGTGTTAAGTCGGGATCATTTACAGACGAGTCGGCTGAAACAAAAATTGAGACTCTAGATCCTTATCTCGAGTCCTCAAGTCAACCCTTCACCTCGGGGATCGAAGAGGGAATGATCAACCTCAGACCTAATACTGACAAGGGTAAATCTAAGGTTGATACTAATGAAGCTACAATTTATCCATTACAATTGTACCAACAAAATTGGGATAAATTAAAAACAAGAGTATGCATCAACCCCGCTTTCAACATGGTTGATGTTTCAGAAAAATATCTTAGGGTATGGATGAAACCAAATTTATATCCAAAGGAGGTCAAAACATGATATGAATTCGGAACTCTTGCCTCAGTTTATACCACAACACTCAGCTTCTCAAAAATTTCAGGACTACCTAAATGGATCCAGGAAGCTGTTCATAAAACTTAGGCGAATAACGATTATTTGTCCAGAGGAGATATTCTGGAGTCGTATTTTTTCAGTGCAACACCAGAACCAGCAGAGAAAGGCTCACACGAAGCTTTTCATTTCATCAAGCTAAGGAAGCCATGTATGAATGCCCATAAATTCTTCCAGGATCCTCCTACAAACGAAACACCCCTGATTTCTTCACTTAATGAAGATGACATCTCTACCAGGAGAGTAAGGGGATTTTGGGTCTGTCTAACAAAGATGGACAAAGTCAAGTATCCATTTAAGTTTTATCAAAATTCTGTAAATAGATCTTTCCTGTTAAACACAATGACAAAGAAAACAACAAGTTTTGCAGAAGATATATTTGAAAAAAAATAAATCTTCTGTGGAACAGCAAGCTACTGGCAAGCAAAGAAACTCGCCGAAAATTCTGCAATATGACACATGCGGGAAAATGGTCGAGCTAAGGAGGCCATATATGAATGCCCATAAATTCTTCCAGGATCCTCCTACAAACGAAACACCCCTGGTTTCTTCACTTAATGAAGATGACATCTCTATCAGGAGAGCAAGGGGATTTTGGGTCTGTCTAACAAGATGGACAAAGTCAAGTATCCATTTAAGTTTTATCAAAATTCTGTAAATGGATCTTTCCTGTTAAACACAATGACAAGGAAAACAACAAGTTTTGCAGAAGATATATTTGAAAAAAAAAGAAATCTTCTGTGGAACAGCAAGCTACTGGCAAGCAAAGAAACTCGCCGAAAATTCTGCAATATGACACATGCGGGAAGATGGTCGGAGAACATTTGCCCAAAATGTCAGAACCATAAAGAACCGGAGTTTGGTAAAGGATTCAAGCCGAGATCTTAGCGGAAACACTTTACCTATACCAGTACAAGTAGGAAAGGACCACAAGCACGTTTTCCTTGGGTATACAAAAAGCCAAATATTCCCCGACAAAGCTAAAGTGGACATGTGACCATCCCACTAACAAAAGAAAGGACCACCATGTGAGTGAAATACAAGGACCACCAATAATCGGTGGTAAAGGACAAAAGAACATTGGATTCCTTATCATTAAAGATAAAAGAAATCCGATAAACAGACAAGAAACTTTAACCCAAAAATTATCTAAAAAGAAGATAAAACGGGGTAAAATAAACACACAAGAAACAATACGAAACTTGAAAAATGCCAATATTCTTTGAATATCTTAGGGCAGTCAAGATACACATCAAAAGGAAAAGAGAAGAGCTGAGATTTTTCCGAGCCTATCATAAAAGATTAAAAGATGAAATTTGTGCAGACATAGTTCAAATCAATATCGACCAAATATGCCGGAAGATAAAACGAGAAGAAAAATCTTTGTCTAGATTCATACTCTAGACAAAACAAGGGACCACCTCGATGGTAAAGTAAAGAGACCACTCAACCACTAAAAAAAGTGGTCCATATGCAAGTTGTAAAGGCTCATCAAGAGTTGAATTCCGAGTTTCAAATCCGGAGAGCCTTCTATAAATAAACAAGATGAATGAAGTTGACATCATCAAACATTTCCTCGATTTCTTTAAGACATAAATTGTAACATTTCTCTTGCTTGTTTATGTGTTTTGTAAGTTCAGCTACTATCAGTAGCTAAACAAGTTTCTCCTCCTTTATAGAAGGTTGCTATGTAATAATAATTTGTTATGTTTGAATAATAGAATCAATGTTTTTGCCCCTCTCATGTATTGTTTCAAATTGAGCTTTTTAGTATACACCCTGAGGTATGAAACGAAACATGGTTGTTCCAAGTATTGTTGAAAGAATCTGTGTCAGGAACTATCTGTTGCGACTGCGTGGTTAGGTATGATGGAATCTGTGTCAGGAACACCCTGAGGAGCAGTCTGTAAAAGCCGGTGGATATAACCCGACAATACTCCGGTCAAAGAGGTAAACAGTTCAATTCATTATACGGAAGCATGATGGGCCGTCTATAATAATTAAAAAAATCGTTCATTTAAGTATGTTATATAGGCTAGAGACCTTGCGTAGCCGTATGTCTTGAGGCTATATGACTTTAAGAACATACTACATATGTATAACAATGTCACGTACCAAAATCAAAGAATTAAGGATGTTTTTGAAAATTTTAGAAAATTGGGGAGTTTAAACAAAGAAATAAGGAGATGAAGAGTGATGAGAAAGTTGAGAATGAAAAAAGGTAGTGATTGCAAATTTGCCTTTATAATGACTTATATTATTTGTTACTTTATTTATTATTAGTGAATTCACTCAATGACATATTATTAGTTTTTTCAATTATTTATATCTTTATAAAACTAAACCTACTTAATTAAATATCGTAAATACTATATTTTAATATGATTATTCAAGTAATATATTTTTTTATAATACCATTAAATATATATATTTAACCAAAAATTATTATCCAACTTTATATACGACCTGATGAAAAAAATATAAAAATTACATGATTAGTTTTTAAAGTTTTAAAGATGTGCATGATTTGAGCCATTTACTCGTAGTTTTACATTGATTTTACTCTAAATGGATTCATTTAACTCCACAAACAAACAAAAAAAAGGTGAAATTGTAAAATTCATCTAAAGTTATTTGGATTGTTTGGGAGTTCTTCTCTCTTTTTAACCCATTGGAAACTTTATTGAATCATAAAAAAAAAATTAAATAATCTTTTCACATTGACCAGAAAACTCAACTCTAATAGAGAATATTGTTACTGTTAGTAATTAGTTAATGTATAGAAGAGTCACATATTTGCTTCAACATTTTTGGACTCATATATAATGGTGCTTCTACAAACATTCAACAATTCAATTCAATATATCGAGATTTATTACCACTGATTTTGCACTAAATCGGTTGAGCTCGTTGAATGTTTCCTTTTTTTCCTCTATAATTGGTTGATTTCCACCTACAATTCGATAGATTCATGGCAAACAACAATAACTTCAATGATCCAATATTTCGGCATCCGTCGGATACTCCATGTATATATGACCATTGTTAGTGAACAATTGATAGGAGTTGAGAATTATGGCGTTTGGAGCCGTGCCATGTTAATTACCCTTCTTGCTATGAATAAGATATCATTTATTGCTGGAACATATAAGTGTCCTGCTGTAGGAAATGTAATTTTGAATAATTGGGAAAAATGTAATTTTTTGGTATTGTCTTGGATCACGAACTCTGTTTCGAAAGACATTTTTGTTGGAATTGTAAATTCTAGCGATACTTCCGAGGTTTGGTCATATTTGATGGATCGGTTTAATAAAGTAAATAGCTCGATAATATTTTCACTTCACCGAGAGCTTGGGAGATTAAATCAAAGAAACAACAATTTCGGTATACTTTTGTAAGTTGAAATAGTTTTGAGATGAGCATAGTTATTTGGTAACCTTATTGTCATGTGAATGTGCCACATCACAAGTATATTGAGCATGATCAACAAAAACATTTGTTGCAGTTTCTGATGGAGCTTAATGATGTTATATGCATATTCGAAGCTAGATTTTGATGATGATGCACCTGCCAAGAGCTGGTCAGGAATTTTCATTGCTTTCTCAGGAGGAATCTCATCGATTGTTGTTCTCTGCTGATAAACCGGCTTCAGTCTTCTACTCAAGACAAGGACGGGGTGATGAGTGAAGGAAGAATATACTTACATGTGAGCATTGTGGATGGAAGTGACATATTAAGGCTAACTGTTTTAAGCTATTAGGTTATCCACCAGGGCACAAATTGCACAAACTACAACAGGGTAAAGGAAATTTTAAACGCCCTAGTCATGAGTTTGACCAGTGCAAGATGGGCACTATGCTTCATAATGTTGCTGGAGGAGACAATGAACCTCCATCAATGACCAGTGCAGGGCTGGCTCTAGCTTTACACCAGCTCAATATGTTGAAATATTGTTGCTACTGAGAGATACCACTCTGCATTCATCAAACACCAATGGTATAAGCATGTGTGGGTGTTTCTCTGAGTGCACTTCTACAGATTGGATCATTGACACCAGGGCCAATGAGCACGTGACTTGTAATTATTCATTGTTTCATGGTGCTAAGTCTTTGTGCCTTTCCCCTAGTTCCGTGAGGTTGCCAAATGGCAATAAACTCCCACTAAGTAATAAAGGTTCTGTGGCTAATTCAGACAATGTTTTCATCCACGATGTACTATATGTTCCCAACTTTCAATTCAACCTCCTTTTCATTTCTAAATTCATTTTATCTCCGTTGTTGTACATTTTATACCACAAAAGTGTGAGGATAATTTGGATTGGTAGGGAACGTAATAGACTTTATCACATGTTTACAACACAATCTCAGCTCTCTCCCATTCAAGTTGCACATTATACGACCACTGGTATATCATATTGTGATACTTTCATTTCTTGTACTTCTATTACTAACTATTTGTGACATCAAAGAATATGACATATGTCCCTATCTAGAATGCATTTGTTGCCATTTATGTCAAAGAAATTGATTTTTTTTTCTCATTGTGGGATTGTCCTAAATCGAAACAAACAAGATTGATTTTTCCTAAAGTTATATTGTCTAAGACTTCTTTGTTTGAACTGGTCCATATGGACATTTGGGGTCTTTTTCGAACACTAACCTATAATGGATAAAAGTATTTCTTGACAATCACAAATGATTTCTCTCGAGGGACATGGAAAATCTTATGCAGTCTAAGTTAATTTTTTTGTCATTGTTGATGCTCAATTCTTCTTTAAAGTCAAAACCATTAGGACTGATAATGCTTCTGATTTCTTGAAACATGAATGTGGATCGCTGTTTGTGTCACTTTGGATTGTGCACCAAAGCTCATGTCCATACAATCCCCAACAAAATGGGGTAGTATGGGTAATTGAAAGAAAACATTGGCATATCCTTTACTTGGCATGAGTTTTGCATTTTCAATCCTTTATTCCCCAACATTTTTTGGGGAGATTGAATTATCATTGTGATGTACCTTATAAACACACTCCCAGCCCTCTCATTACCAAAAAAACTTTTTTTGAAGTCATCTTAGGCAAGATCCCTTCTTATGCTCATCTGAAAGTTTTTGGTTGCCTTTGTTATGCAACATCTTTACATGTCGACCACAAATTCTCACCTAGAGCTAAGGCTTGTGTGTTTTTTGGATATTCATAGACCTTGAAACCAAGAGATTTTTTTTGTTTCACGGGATGTTGTATTTCGTGAATCCTAGTTTCCATTTTCCATGAAGTCTCGGCCTGTCTCATCTTCACTGAATCCACTTTAATTTATTATTATTCCCCATTAGAGGATCCCTAGCTCTCTAATATCTCAATTTCTTTAAATTTTCCATTAACCAATCTTGATGATTTTCCTCCCATATCAATGAACAACCCTCCAATGCCCTTGCGTAGATCATCTCGATCTACTAAGCCATCCATATGGACAAAGAATTTTTCTTGCAACCATATCAATTACTCCAAATTTTCTCTAGCTTATCAAAGCTTTTTAGCAGAGATTATTTTCTCATTGAGCCACGTTTTTACCATGAGGCAATCGTGGATCCTTGGTGGAAACGTGACGTGTATTTAGAACTAGTATATAAGGTCCAGGAAATTCGAATTATGTAAACTGACTGCATGCAATCTATGGTTTTTCTAAAATATGTATTTGATTATATTTAATGCATGTTTATTGCATGATTTGTGAGTTAGTTCATGTTTTATTTAAAGTTTCATGCATTAGGGTTTTAAGTTATAATTCACGCTCGAACGAGGAATGAAGACCGGGGGTATACAGGAAAAATGTTTTTATTAAATAATTATTTGTATTTCGCTCTCGAACAGGAACGGAGACCAGGGATATCCAGGAAAATGTTTTATTAAATAATTATTTTAATTATTTAATATATGATGTATTTAAGTGTGATTTTTGAAAATGGCTCTTGGTTGGGTATTTTTACTCGTCGGGTCATATTTTAACCGGTACGCAAATTTCAGTGAGTCAAAGGACTTTTTGAGGATTCGGGCAATATTTTCAAAAATGAACTAGAATGAAATATTTTTTGGAAGTTTTTTTGGGCTTGAAGGGTTTATTTTATTTCTTAATGGGCATAAAACCCTTTTTAACTCCTTTAATTATTATAAAGGGCCCATTAGTGTATTATATCTTAACCTAAACTCTACCCTAAAAACCCTAAACCTAATCTAAACACTAGACCGCCCCCTCCCTCACTTTAGCAGCCTCCCATTCAAAATTTTTCCAGCAGCATCCATTGAATTCTTCAAGCTTTTTCAAGAAGGTTCCTTCCCCGTCTCTCCGGTGCTTGTCCTACGCGTAAATATCAAATTTTTTGAGTGTTTAATCGCAAATGCACGCCCTAAAACATTTTTTCCTCATCATTCACATCGTTTTATGTTTAGTTGTGTGTATTTACGTGAATAGCACCAGCCTCATCGTTTTTGTGCATCTGGTCCGAAAATTTCATGAAAAACCTTCACCTTTCTTCATGTAATCTCACGATTTTGTTATGATTGAAGGGTTTCTGGTTTTTATCTTTAAGGATCATGTTACACCAATTTTTCGAGGGACTCTAGTGGGTATATCAGCTTTGGATCAAGGAAGGTAGGGCTGCATGTGTGTGCTTGGTTCTATGGTCGAGTGATCACTAGATCGAGTGAATGGGGAGGGCAGTGGTGCAGGGGACGTGCCATGGATTTGGAGTGGAAGCTGGAGGGTCTGAGTCACGACCTGGAGCAGCTCGTGCACGGCTGGTCTCAGGTTAGGAAGAAATCGATGAAGCTAGTCTCGATTTAGGGTTCGGCGAGGGAGTCTCGGTTGTATTGTGTACTACCGTGTGCATGGGGTTAGAGTCCACGGTTAGGTCTGTCCAAGAGGGTCAAGAGGTGGTTTAGGAAGGGATGGTTTGAGGCTGGTCCAAGTTGGTTAGGTGTAGAGTCGAGTTTTTAACTTGGTTTGGTAACTAGGGTTCGATTCTCTAGGGTGCAGAAAATTTCAGCGACTGGTTGAGGTCTTCTGAGGGTCTTAGGTGGTCTGAAATAAGTGGTTTAAGGGCTGGTCACGTAGGTTCGAGTCATGGTTTAAGTTTGGAAAAGTTTTGTCGAGTTTCGGGTTAATCTAGATTAAAACCGGGATCCCGGTCCAAGTTTTAAAACAAATTATAGATATTAATGTTTGAGCTCAAGTTTATGTCTAAGAAATGGTTATAAATATTTTTTGAGGTGTTTTAATGGGTTCGTTTACCTTCGGGTCGAAAATATGAGATCCAGGGGTAAAATGGTCAATTAGGGTTTCCAGGGGCAAAATGACCATTTTACCCCTGGGTCGAGTTAGCAATTCTGGCAGACGGATCCATCGATATAGCTGATACGATAGAGCTGATACAAATATCACAACTAATGAACGGAATTCAAATAAAAACACGTATATGATGATATGTTGAGACATGATTTGACACGTTATGCTTTGTTATGATATGTTTACGTTCACAATTTTAAGATCATGAAATGTATGTTTATTACAATACTTTTCACTGTTATATGTTATGTATATGTACTTGTTATAACGTTTATAATGTGTTGAGTCTTTAGACTCACTAAGTGTGAATGGTGCAGGTGAGCATATCGATGAGGAGACTGGAGGTGCCGAGGACTGAGTAGGCGGGGCTGGATGTGCGCACGCTAACCCGATGACCTTATTTTTCCGCACATCGTGTATATGAGTTAGGAGAGATCATGGATGTTTTCACACTTTGTCATTTTTATATGTTGATGGTTGTCAGGAGTTTTGCATGTTTGACTTTTGAATCACGATGCCCGACCGTCTAGGGTTTGACGTTTTGTCGTATTTTTTACTACATCGTTTTTACTGATAGTTGAATACTTTTATTTTAAAAATGTGTAAATTTCAGTTGTTATGGCATGCATGTATAAAAATGTTTATTTTGAAATTTAGCTTTTGGAAAAAAAATTAGACGTTTCAGTTGGTATTTGAGTAAGGGTCCTGTATAGGGTTGTGCCACCGCCAGCTTCTGCAGCTCAGTCTTCAAGCCTCAAGTGTATAAGTTTAAATGTTTTAAATGTACTAATGTTATCACCTGCATGTTTACATTATACATGTTTTTTAGCGATTTATAGTATATGTTTAGCTGTTTACACAATTTAAGGATGATATGTTTTGAAAAGTAGATTAAATTGTATGATGGGTTACGTTTAGAATTAGGACTATATTCAGATATCATGCCTCTCAGATGCTCTCCCAATACTGATCGTCATAATGATACTTCTGGAGGCGGTAGAGGGCTTTCACCACCACTATTTCCAGAAGATGCAGCTACCAAGTACTTGAGAGTATTGCTAGACTGATGGAGCAGGCACAACAAGCTCCAAAGACCCAGATAGACTTCTATGAGCAGTTCAGACGGCTCAACCCGATGGAGTTCGGGGTTATTACTGATCTGTTATTAACAGAGGGTTAGATTTGGTCTCTAGAGATGCACTTTCAGTATCTAGACATGAGAGACAGAGATTGGGTCAGATGCACCACATATATACTGAGGGACGATGCATCCCTCTGATGAGAGGGAGCAGCGCACGGGGTGAACTTGGCTACCCTAACGTGGGATCAGTTCAAGGATGTATTCAACGGCAAGTACTTTCCAGCATAGGTCAGGGGAGTTTATGAGTCTCCGACAGGGGGACTTGTCTGTGACAGAATTCGTCATGAAATTTGACAAGGGATGTCACAATATGCCCCTTATTGCGAGTGATGCCGGCCAGAAGCTGAGGCACTTCATGGATGGCCTCAGACCCACTTTGCACTGGTATGTGATGCTGATGAGACTAGCAAGTTATGATGAGGCCACCACTTGTGCTTTTTAGGTGGAGCAGGCCCTCGGGGATATTGACGTCGAGATACATCGGAAGAGGCATCAGGCCCAGCCTAGTTCACAGCCGCAGAAGAGGCAGTTTATCGAGCCACCGAGGCATCAGGGGCAGCAAAAGCCCTATGGACAGTTTCAGAGGCCCGGATAGCAGAGGCCACCTCAGGCAACAGGGCTCCTCAGCCGGCAGAGAGGCAGTCATGCAAGCAGTGCAATCGGTTCCACTTCAGCAATTGTATGTGGAAAACCTTCAAATGCTTCATATGCCAGTAAGAGGGCCACAATGCAGCTGATTTCCCTAGGAACAAGGGCTCCATTACTGGCAGAGCCTATGTGATGCACGCAGAGGAGGCGGAGGCAGAGCCGGACTCTAAACTGATCACCGATAACCTTTATGTTTAAGAATTTTTATTACCGCCTCAATTGAATAGATTATTGTGTTTGTTGTGGAAATTATTTTTGGGATTGAGAACCTAGAATAAATTGGTTGTATGTTCTAATAGGTGGACCTAAGGATTGAACTGTGGTAATTAAGAGCTTTAAGTACCAATATTGCAATAAATCTTAGGAACCTAATTGCCAGAATCGTAACTTAGGGGATGTTTTCGCTTTTTCGAAAATTTTGGGACCAAATTCGTAATTTTCAAGAATTTTTAAGGTTTAAATTGACTAAATTCGAAATTTCATGAGGATTAAGATGTAATTTTCGAAACTTTAAGGGCCAAATTGTAATTTTCAAAAATTTCTGGGTAAGTATGTAAAGTTTTTATGGGACACTAAAATTAGTCGGTGATTGTTTGAGGATTTTGGGTTAATTACTGATAGAAAGTCTCTTAAGTTTCAACACGATCACATTTGATGGTATATTTTGTCGTATGAATGATATATATTTCATGTGTAGCCACGTATGCATTGCTAGATTCCAGAGCTACACATTCATTTATATCTGAGTCATTTGTTAAATGACTAGGAATCATACTGGAGGCTATGAATTTGGGATTCAAAGTTTTGATTCCGTCTGGGAATCAGATGTTTACCTCGAAGATATTGAGGAGAATGGAGCTTCGGTTGCAGAAAAATACGGTGCAGGCAGATTTGGTTGTGTTACCGTTACTGGAGTTCGATATTATTCTTGGTATGGACTGGCTTTCTTCAAACATGCTTGCTAAAGATTTTCGTTAGAGGTCAGTATCTATTCGACCACTCAGCGGTCAGCCATTTATTTTTGAGGCAGTCAGACACCAGCAGATGCCGCCCATCATTTCTTACATATGTGAGATGAAGCTCACGAAGAGAGGCTGGCAGGAATTTTTGGCAAGTATTGTGACAGTGACCGAGCCAGTCAGCCAGAGGCTAGAGGAAGTCGAGGTGGTCAGGGATTTTCCCAGCTTTTTCTCGGACGATGTTCCAGGCGTTCCACCAGACAGGGAAGTTGATTTCTCTATAAAGTTGATGCTAGGTACAATGCCGATTTATAATGCACCCTATCGTCTAGCACCTGCAGAGATGAAAGAGCTGAAGGATTATATACAAGATTCGCTAGGTAAGGGTTTCATTCACCCGAGCTTTTCTCCATGGGGCGCACCGGTATTGTTTGTTAAGAAGAAAGACGACAGCATGCGGCTTTGCATCGATTATATGGAGCTGAACCGAGTCACAGTCAACAATAAGTATCCACTGGCCAAGATCGAGGATCTATTTGATCTTTTTCAGGGAGCATTAGTATTCTTGAAGATAGATCTCCGATCAAGAACCAGCTGAAGGTGAGAGAGTCTGACGTGCATAAGACGGCTTTCAGGACGCGTTATGGGCACTACGAGTTTATGGTGATATCATTTGTAATGACGAACGCGCAAGCGATCTTCATGGATCTCAAGAATCACGTGTTTCAGCCGTATTTGGATCAGTTCGTCATTGTTTTCATAGATGACATACTTATTTATTCGAAAAGCAGAGAGGAGCACAGTCAGGATCCGAGGACCGTACTGCAGACTTTACAGGACAGAAGGCTGTATGCCAAGTTCAGTAAGTGCGATATTTGTCTAGACAGAGTGGCATTCTTGGGCCACATCATATGCCGATACACTCGACCTCTCGACAAGAGAATCATGTGGAAGACACACCCATTCAAGAGTCTGAATCAGTGTGCCTCCTCTCTCGGTGCATATCGATATATTTGAATTACCTATGATTTCTGTCGAAGAAGTTGTGCAATCTCTTTCTGACTTTGATAAGGGAACAACCCACATGGAGATCTCTTCTCCTCCAAAGTCTGAATTTGCTGTTGATCCCGCTCAAGACATTCTCCAAGAACCGTCAGTATCTTCACCCGCTGTACCTAAGGATGACATTGAAACTGTTGCTTTCTTGCATATAGTCTCTTTTATTCTTGAGGATCCATCGACCGGTCTTGTGGCACAAGAAGTCCACAGCAAAGCAATTCCTATTTCTTCTATTGCTTATTGCCTTAGGTTTTGGTTGTTGAAAAAATCAAAACAACATCGAATTGTTTTTAGAAAACAACCGCAATCTATCTTGAACAACAGGACGCTTCAACCGCTTGATCTCAACCGCTTGCAGCATGTCAGCAGCTTAGGTAGTTTTCAACCATTCAAAGTTTTCCAACCGGCTACTTAAAGACTTCAACAGCTTCATTTAAGGAGCTATTTATTGAACTTTTAATGAAGAACATTCTCTGACTGGCTCAAGACATTCAATGGTTTTGCATCATTACAAGTCAATCATGTCTTACTCCATTCTCGATAAAGATTTTCATTTATGTCACTATTCCAAAATGGAAAGATTATTCAATTATCCTACAAGTTCTGATGGAGATTACAATTACTATAAAGAGGATATCTAACAATAACTCTTTAGAGGAACGTGATTCAAAGCTGCACAAGCAAAGACAACCTTAAATGTTTTCGCAGCTGATAGTGACACATCATTTTACATAACCTTTTCCGACCGTTGGAATGGTGACATATATAAATGAAGAGTTTAAGAATGTAAGGAGACAACCGCTGACTTTTGCACTATACCTAATGAAGGCTTTTCAACCGCTATATTGCCACAACACCAAGCTTGCATATCAGAAGATATTGAGCGCACTTAAAGTTTCATTCTTTATCGCTCATCCAAGTGCGCACTCATCAGGAATCTATCTGATCAATCAAGGATCAACCTCGTGCTACTCAAGCATACTATTTCTTTACATCAGTAACCGTTGTATTATTTGATTTACTGACTGATCTGGTGAATCGAGGGTTCTTAAATATCTAGAAGTGTAAAGTGATCACTAAGAGTTCCAATAAAGGCAGTGTGATAAATCCTGATTGGAGTGGGGTGTTGCAACTGTTTGTAAAGCCAAAGTTTTTTAGTTGAATCCTTCCTGAAAAAGAAGAAGGGGTGATGCAGGAGTTTTATCTCCGAAGATCCATGAAATCACGTGTGATTACTTTCTGCAATTTCTTACATTTTGAAAACAAGCTAGCCAACAAGTTGTTGCTATCATTAGGAATTCTGAACCGTTTTTTGCACTTTTCAAGTTGTTCATATTTATAACCATTCGAGAAAAGTTTCAACCGCTTAAAAACGATTGTAAACAAATTTAAAAACGTCAATTTATTAAAGAGTTTATTCACTTCCCTCCCCCTCTAAACTCTTTCCTGATCCTAACAAAAACCCTCTATGTTAGGAACAACAGAGGTGTTTATTCCTTTAGAAGGGAGCATGAATAAACACCTCGCAAAATTTACTTCTTCTTGGAGCTAAAGGAGTCTCAACTGGTGTTAATAGGCAAGATCAAATCTCGCTCTTCTAGGTTCAACAGACAATTTGAATAATCAGTTGGAAAAATTCGAGCTGAATTTAGTGAAACAAATATGTATCAAAATCAATGGACTGAATTCAGCGAACAACTATGAAATGAAAGTGCATTTGAAAATAAATGTTACAAGATTTTGTTTATGGAAGTTCGGAAGACAAGTTTTTCTAGATCTTCTCTTCTTCTGTTTCTAGAAGGATTTCACTAAAATAATTTGATAGTAACAAATATTGCGACTAGCCACTTCAATAAAACTTACCACAGTCTAACTGAAACTATTAATATCAACTTTTACACAACTTGTATGAATCTGAAAAGAAAGACTCTTTCTGATTAGTAACAAATCACACTTGAAATAATAAATATTTGACACACTTGAGAGTAAAAAACTCAACACAGATGATCCTCAAATTAGGTTACATAGAACTTTATGTGATTGCTTGTAAATATCAGCGTAGCTTGAATTTTCTCTAAAATCTCATATAAATTATAATAGATGCAACTGATTGCAAAGTGTAGAGCATTTTCTGAATCTTGATAAGACTTTTTATATAGAGATTCCAACTATTATATTTAAAAGACTATAATTTGATTG
Organism: Primulina eburnea; assembly: GCF_022965805.1. Taxonomy (NCBI): domain Eukaryota; kingdom Viridiplantae; phylum Streptophyta; class Magnoliopsida; order Lamiales; family Gesneriaceae; genus Primulina; species Primulina eburnea. The sequence goes on along the minus strand of NW_027331648.1, from coordinate 108,380 downwards.
TACTTAGGCCATAACAAAAATAATATTGAATGCCATGTATCATTCGTTTTTACCTAAAATATTATAGAGCAATAAATTCCTGGAGTCGTGACATTAAACTACCACAATGTTTTTTTCTTTAATCTTGATTAATTTTTCAAGATTTATATTATTTTTAATGATTTATATATGATTATCAGTTTGGTGAATTTTGAAAGATTAATATTATATATTTGAAATCGAGTACAATATTTTACCCTAAAACAATGTATGAATCGAGTGCTATATTTCTATTATTTTTGTACAAGATTTTAACCATATAAGATACCCTAAAAAAAATATTTTACTCTAAATTTTACATTTTGCATGAAAAAAAAATATGTATCAACTACCATATCCATTCCCTAAATGTAGTTTTTATGCAGAATACTTCTCTAAATTTAGGGAACGAACCTATACATTAAATATTATTTCTCATACGTTAATTTATTCTCTGGCTTAACACTCGTTAAAAGCTGCATCAAGTAGTTCAGATGAATATGCTTCAATTGAAAAGACAATTACAATTGTTTCCAACTCACCATCGGAAGAAAGTAGAGATTCGTAATTACAAATGAAACAAAGATTACTAGAAATTGGTGAAAAATCATATTCGTATGAATTGATGATGATATGGTTAAGTAACATTGTAATGTGAATTATACTAAAAACAAATATGGTCATTGGATAATATAGAGTTTGTGAAAATAAAATCATAACAAAGATAATAATAAAAACACAAGGAGAGTAAAAAAATGATAAATCACAAAAAAAAATCCGATATATTGTTGAGTGAAAAATGTATATGTAAATGGAATAGGTCTCTTGTGAGACGGGTCAACCCTACCGATATTCACAATAAAAATTAATACTTTTAGCATAAAAAGTAATATTTTTCATGGATGACCTAAATAAGATATCCGTATCACAAAATACGACCCAATCAGTAGTTGTATCCGATATGGAGCCATCGTCGATTAGGTATAGCATGTCTGAGTTTCACTTTATCACTCAGACGAAGCGACCATAGCTGTCCTTTTTCTTGTACCTGGGAAACCAAGGCAATGTATTCGATCATTTTTCCGCTTTATATTTCAGGACTTATTTACTCCCCAGCCATGAATCCACTCCAACAGTTGTCGTGTCGCTCCCGGTACATATAAGTTTATCTATACCATTAAAGATTCCCTTAAAGCATCTTAAAGCTCTATTATAAAACTCTATAGGTCATGTATAGTCCTATTACGATACCCATAAGGAAGGTAGCTCATTCGTATCATTAACTCATAGCATCTCACATAAGTTTTTGTCATGTAAATTTCATTCAGTTATTAGATGAGTTGACATAAACCTCTCACATATGCGGAAAAGGCGTGGGCGGATCGACGTGAATCAAATGTCGCCCCACCCCGTTTTCGTTTCATGTCGCTAATTTTTGCCCCAAAACTTTAAAGCGCAATAGTTGCAATGAGAGTAACGCAAACCATACACGTACCTCGTAATGTCTCTCTCGAGTTCCAGAAAGAATACAGCTGTGAGGCCACCAACCAAATTATTCTCTTGTTAAATTTTATCATATTTATATATCTTTTTTATCTGGAAAAAAAAAAGATTTTGAAGACGGGACCCTTGAAAATTTCAGGGATACGCCTTATTCTTGTTTACTGATGTTTAATTTAATTGACTTTGTTCTTTATTTGAAAATTATATATTTGTCTGAAAGGAAACTGATTTTTTTTAGAGACTTGAAAACTTATCTATACATATCAAACCAACCTTTTATTTTTGCATTTTTTTTTGTTTGTTTTTGTTTTTTTATGAGAAATGTACAGTGTTTACGAAAATATCGATCGATTAGACTAATAAATTCAAAACAATGATATAAAAAAAAAAATTAAAGTTGACACTCTATACACATAAGTACAAAATTAAGGTTGTTTTTGAAATTACATTATAAGATATAATATATAAAGTATAATTGTAAAGAGATTATTTAATTTTACCATTAATTTTTTCATTTTGTGAAACGTGCTTCTCTTAAAAAATGGAGTATGAATGGTCAATTGAATTGGAGTGGGTCTCATGTGAGACCGTCTCACGGATCTTAATCTGTGAGACGGGTCAACCCTACCCATATTACAATAAAAAATAATACTCTTAGCATAAAAAATAATATTTTTTCATGGATAACCCAAATAAGAGATCCGTCTCACAAATACGACCCGTGAGACTGTCTCACACAAATTTTTTGCCATTGAACAATCGCTAGTATATATGTGTATGTGGGGTCCATCTACAACTATGATGTAATTTTTTTGGTGAGTGTATTGTGTCAAAGGGTCCCCAAAACAATCGTGTAATCGTCCAAATATTGTTTGCAAAATTTGCTATTTGCTTCTTCTTTTTACGCTAATGTCTCATCGATCAATTTAAAGCTATTATTGATATTGAGTAGGTACGATCTCAAGAATCTTTATCTGTGAGACGGGTCAACTTTACCAATATTCACAATAAAAAGTAATACTCTTAGTATAAAAAGTAATAATTTTTCATGGATGACCCAAATAAGAGATCAGTCTCACAAAATACGATCCGTGAGACTGTCTCACACAAGTTTTTGCCATTGGTATTTGTAGTTGAGCAGGCCACTATGCCAGCCTGCATTGGTGCCTACAGAATTTGTTCGCTTGCATGCATGCACTTTCTCTCTTATTGCTTTTTCTACCGACATAAAAATACATATTTTCAGAGAATTTGAATTAATAAATCACATTACAATTTATTATTTCATCCTCATACGTATCTTCTATAAATAGGGTTTTTCCTTGTATCTTATTCAACAATCAAATTTCAAGAACTAAAACTCAATAGTTGAGTACTCCACTTTCTGGTTTCAATGGCCATTTCCAAAGCCCTTTTTGCCTCAATCGTTTTATGCCTTCTTCTTGTCCGTCAAGTTGAATCACATTTGGTAATTCGTGATGTGTTTTTTTATACGAACCAGTTTCTTGAAAAGTTGAAGTCTTTCACTTGTAGGTAATAATATTGTTGTAATCTTCTTGCAGACTAGCAATGGAGGTGGAGCAAGTTCCAACATCCCAAGAATAAGTAATATACATATCGCCCTTCATTAAGTTGGTTCATTCAGTTTCGAGGTTTTGGACTTATGTAGACAATTTTCCATTAATTTTCTGAAATTTTAAGGTTCAAAGTTTTATAGTCGAGCCCAATTAATGATCGACTCGGTTTACTTTCCGCTAAATTTGGGATACGGTTTCTTGGCCTGATCAGAACATTAATCTGCTTTGTTATATTCATATATTTAACTATGTTATGCGTGTAGATTGTGGTGGAGCTTGTGCAGCTCGGTGCCGACTATCGAAAAGGCCAAATCTGTGTCAAAGAATCTGTGGGACGTGCTGTTTCCGGTGCAACTGCGTGCCACCGGGGACTTATGGAAACTCTGCATCCTGCCCTTGCTACGCTAGTCTCACTACTCGGAACAACAAACGCAAATGCCCATAAATTATAATAGGAATCTGTTTATTTCTTTCTTTCTTTCTCCCAGCAGAGTCCATTTATCAGGCTTAGATGGATTCTTGAATAACAGTGTGTCCTAAAGATTTGTACAAGTATTCTTGTGCTGAGCTCTCTTTGTTCTGACTTCGTTTTCTTCTTCGCTTGTGGAGGCCTCTTCAAATGTGTTTGGCTCTTAAAATTTTTATTTGGGATGGACAAGATTCTACCCTATTAAAGAGCTGATTAAAATTAAAAATATACCGAGAAGTAAGTAACTTGAAATAGCATACAAAGTAGCTGGTTTACAAAGAGCTAAAACAGAACACTTGCTAATACATTTCATAATAGAAACATAATAAGTATGTCAACTACATACATATCACCCCATTTCTTGCTTTCCTGACAGCAAATTTTAATCTTTTAAACAGACTCACACAGTGAGATTTTTTGTAAGAATCCCCTCAAATGTGATTCCAGGGCCAAAAGCCAAGATCAATCCCCATTTGTTATCCACCTTTTCTTCTTCTTTCTTGACATTTTTGACCTCTTCTAACATATACTCCAGCACATATACAATTGTATTACTACTTGCATTTCCATAATCTGCCAGAGCCCTTCTACTGGCATTCAGTTTGTCTGGAAAAAGCTCCAACTTCTTCTCCAACTGGTTTAAAATTGCCGGTCCTCCTGGATGAACAGCCCAAAACAATTTGTTATAGTCTTTTTCAGAAAATCCAGCAAATCCCATCAGTTCGATACAGAAATCTTGGATATTATCTTCAATTATCTGTGGGAGCTCCCTTTCCAGCTTGAAACTTATGCCTTCTTCGGTGAGTCTCCCTTCAATAACCTTTTCTGTATCTGGTAAGAAATGTTGCAACGATGTGTGAAGTTCAAAAAGTGGCTTTTCGAGATTTAGAGTCGGGTTCAAGCCAATGATCATGGCTCCGGCCCCATCACCAAACAAAGCAACTCCAACCAAATCATATGGCCTTTCAGCACTTGGCGGCTTGTATCCAATAATGGTAGTTTCTGAGGTCGCAAGCAAGACGCGACTTCCAGGATTGTTCTCAGCAATGTCTTTGGCTACTCGAAGACCAGCCACTCCACCCGAGCATCCTGAGAAGTAGAGCATGACCCTGCGAGTTTTTGGCCTGAGGCCCAGCCCTTTTGCAAGGTAGATATCGCCACCAGGCATTCGGGCTTCGCTGGAGGAAACGTATACTAAGTGGGTAATGTCTGAAACTGGCCTGCCCCATTTCTTGATGCAAGATTGTGAGGCCTCGATAGCCATTTTCGTGACAGCTGAGTTGCAAATGTCCAGCCTTTGCTTGACTGTTGGAACCCCTTCAATGGCTAGTTCAGGATACTTTTTAAGGATTTCTTCTGACATTACTACATATCTGGTCTTAACAGTGGTTGTCTTGCCTGTCGAGTCAATGACAGTGTAAAGAAGTAATCACCACATAGTAAATATTTAATTTAATTCAACTAGAAAAATATTACACTTTACAACAAACCATTATCAATCTGGTGTAACCGATAAAGAAATCATCTTATTGTTCTGACTGATAAAAAGTACTCGGGATTCACCGAGGATCACTACTTTTAACGGGCCCAGATTCAACTGGGATTGATGGCGTAAGACGAACAAAATCATAATCTTATAAGACCTAAACTAGTCCCTGATTTTTTCAAGCCAACAAGAAGGGAAGATGAAAAAGAAAAGCTACAAAATATGGAAAGAAAGAAAGCTGCTTACAGAGCCGAGTGAGCTTCTGCTTTAAGTCGGCGTCGTCGCAGTTGGTGTTTTTGAAATAGCCATCAACCAGAAACTCTTGCATCACAAGCTGGTGAGGAAAGGCTTTGCCAATGGCTAGAATCACCGCTTTTTCGGGACTGGCATTCTTCAGGCATGGTTTCATCTCTTCACTTCCCATTACTCTTTCGATCAATGGCAGATAACTTCAAAATGCTTACAGAAACTTTTTTTTTTCCTTGCAAAGTAGTTGGCATAAATTGCTTCTATATATACACACAGCTTCTTATGATTGAAAAGATGAATGAAAAAATAGTTTAATCAATGCAGGAACAAAACGATGGAAGAGTGTAACAGTTTTTTACATAACCTTAATAGAATTAGTTTAGGGGTGACAAATACATGACCTGTGATAGGTGGAGGTTTGGTTTAGGAACCAAGAGCAAATAAAAATTCCAAAGTTCAGTTTACTTTCCTTGTCGTAGACTATGAACATTAGGATGGATATTTATTATCACATATGAGGTTCATACATGTTTTATGGAACCTTAGATAAATGTCCATCTTTGTATGCATAAATGGAGCATGCGGTAAAAGTGGCATCTCAATACTTCAAATCAAGAACCAAAGTTGTGCTAATATTCAAGCCAACAAATTTGCATTCAAGGCACAATTTTTTTGACAAACAATTAACACATGTTTTGTGTTAGTAGAAAATGGTTGGTTTAATTATGTAAGGAATGATGTTTATTTTTCTGTTTTCTTCCCTAAATTTCGCATATAAATACTCATCTATTCTTCATTTCAAAATCACACCAAAAATACAAAATTCTATCATCTATAATCGTAAGTGAGATAAATGATTTAGTGTGAGATTTTTTAAAGAGCATTTATACTTTGGATTCTCAATTCTCTTGTCTTTTTTGTTATTAATAAAGAAGTGATTTCTTTAAGAGATTTAAAGTGAATGTATGCCAATCTTTGGGTGAACCACTATAAATATTGATCTCCATCTAATTTATTGTTGATGTTACTTACGATGTTCCACTATGATGTTACCTCCTTTATTTTTCTGATATCCCAACAAATGGTATCGGGGTACGTGAGCCGAAATTTCCAATAAATTTACTTCATATTTTATTTTAAGTATTCATTTGTTTCGCGTATTTAACTTCGGGACCACTCTAGTAGTTAACAAATCAATTCAAAATATCGTTAGCTAAAGAATAGACAACTGACAATAATATTCGTGTAATACAGTCGCGGTGGAACGATATCCGTATTTTTATACGTTATCTATTGCTTGTATCACGTACATACAATCATTTTGAGCTTGAATTTTTCCACAATTTTTTCTGAAGATTCATAGTGCAAGAAAAGCTCGATCAACTAGTAAGGGCAGACATTTTCGCAGTAATTTATTTTCATTGGACTAGCAAAGCTAGCAATTCAAGAATTAGTCTTAACAACCTAAATTTTTTTAAGGACAACTCAAGTTCAAAGTTTTAAAAGAGTTTATTTATCTCCTCTTCTAAACTCTAATCCGATCCCAACAAGCAGTATAAAAGCGGGTTTTTCTTGAATTTTGATAACTATATATTTATAATAATATCTTTGAACAAGATTCCGATGCTTTCAAAAGAAGAATATGATGATTGGAATATTCGAATGCAGGCACATTTGGGTACACTAAATGATGACATATGGTATGTCATCACTGACGTTCCAATGAAAATTCTAAAAGCAAAAAGTCATACCAGTGTCTAAGTTTGCTCCACAGATGGTGGAAAAACATCGGTCGGAGTAGACTGCATAAGACAAAAAGTATGATAATCTCGATAATATAGCCAAAGATATCCTTTATAAGTCGCTTGATAAAAAAATGTTTAGTAATATTAAAACTTTTCGACTACCAAAGAAATTTAGAAAAAAAAACTAACCCAACTTTATGAAAGTAATGATCAGAGTAAAGAGAGCAAGTTAACTGAAGCCATCCAGAAGCATAAAAATGAAGGCTGCAAAGATGATGAGTGAATTCAATGAGAGATTTAACAGCATCTTGATCGAGATACACTCTTAGGAATGAGTAAAACAACAGAGATGCTGCACTTAAATCAATGTGAGTTCTTCAAAGAGAGTGAGATGCAAAGACCATAGCAACGTGAGAGTCCAAATATCTCAATAAACTCGAGATGCATGACCTATTTGAAGATCTCAAATCTTATAAGTTCGAGTTAGGAACCTGGATAGAAGAAGAGTCATCCACTCATCAACCTACCAAAACTCTAGCCGCCACAACTTCAACTCAAACTGCAAACGAATAAGCTTCAAGCAAAAAATCTGCTAACCAGATAAGTAATGAAAAATGTCTTTATTTGTTATAAAAATTAGATAATTTATGAGAAATAACCAATCTAAATTCGATTTTTATCGCAAAAAGATCAAGCTAATGATAATCAAACTTTTTTTAACTGTGGAAAGAAATATCATTTTATTATAGACTGTAACATGCCTAAAAAAAGGATAAAAAGCCCTTTTAAAAATGATGATTCAAAGAGGAGAAAGAACCTACAAGAAAAAGAAAGATCGGAAGGTGCTAGTTGTTGAGAAAAAACAAAAGTAAATGAGATGATTCAGATTCACATCAATCGAGCTCAGAGACCTCAACAAGAGAAAGTGATGATGAGAAGATCGAGTGTCTCATGGTAGATGTTGAGATAGAGACAAAAAATGTTGAGCTTGAGATTGTCGATGATGATCTGGTATTTGATTTTGATTATGATGCATTTACTCGAACATATCTTGTCACGACATTGTATAACATGGTATATGAGTGCAAATGACTTTTGCAATCATTAGAGGAATTCAAAGAAAAAAAGTAGCAGCTCAAGAAACTCTAGTTGCTCACAGCGAAAGGAACTTGAAGGTCTGAGGATGAAATTCAGTCTGTTAGCGACTGAGAATGATGATTTGCAAAGAGTGTTTTTAAAAAAATTAATGAGAATAAAAGGTTGAAAATTTTAATAAGTTATTATTATTGGAACTAGACATGTCAAAACGGCTGGCGGGACGGGCCTCTAAATGGCCAACCTAGCCCAACCACCTTGGGCCGCGGGCTAGGCGGGCCGACCCGCTTATTTTTAACACGCTTATTTTTTTAAGAAAAAATACTAAACAATATCGCAGTAAACATAAAAGAAAAATATATTTGTCAAATAGTTTTATAAAATACTTAAAAACATTGAAATAAGAAATTAAGAAAATATCAACATAATCCATAAAAAATAAAGTGCTTAAACCAAACATGAAGATTGAGACATAGAAGAGAACAGAAAGTCGAGGAAAAGGACGGTTGTAAATTTTAGAAAATATTATGTGTTCAACACTACACATAATTATCAAACCTCTGTCGGGTCCACAAAATTTCACTACAACTCGTCGGACTTCAAACGAAACCGCTCTTGGGTTCACAATTTTTATCAACTCAACCCGTTCAGTTTTTATAGTGGGACGGGCCGGCCCAACTGGCCTGACCTAATTTGACAAGTCTAATTGGAACAAGCCATCTAATTCAGTTGAGAAGATGAAAGTTTTTCAAAAACCAGCCGGAGACAGAACTGGCTTAGGGTTTAGCAACAATAAATGTTGTTCTTCTAAAGCAGCTAATCAATCATGTCTGGATAATGACAAATCTAAAATGATAAATTTTGTTAGATCAAACACGATATATGAACTAATCAACCAGAAATCCAACCTAAGCAGAATGTAAATTTTGATAATAAGCCAAGAATATAGGTTTAGGCTATGTTGAACAATAGAGTTATAAGTCAAACCGGACATTTCTAAAATGGAGATAATATCAAGCTGGTCATACGACTCAAGTTGGTCTTACAAAAAACCAAGTCCAACCAGATATTACTCAAGAAAGGAAAACCTAACCATTACCATAACTACAGGCCTACTCAAAAGAGATATAAACTAAATGAGAATGATGAACGACCTAGAAAACAATATGCAAAAAATAAAACACAACACAAAACATCACATGTTATCGCGCAAACTCGTACTTTTTTGGATGCACACACGAGTAGTCCCATTAGGTTCATCAAATGTGGGTCTCGAAAAAGTTGATCTGTTTATGTAGTGCCCAAAATTAATACACGTATAACCCATGCATTCATTTATTTATTTTAGCATTTAAATTATTTTAATCTGAGTTTAGCAGTGCCTGATTTAATTAAATGCATTTCTCTAAAATTAATTATCTTTATGGGATGCACGTTATAATAGTTTTTCGAGCTTAATGTTTCAGGCGATCATTCGAGGCGGGGTGAGGAAGAGACCCGGTGACGATTTTTGGTAATTTTAGAGATGGTATTTTATTTTAAAGTTGAGTTTGGGGGCATTTTAAATAATTTAGTGAGATGTTAGCATTTTTGAATCCTAAAATAACTATTTTGTGAGTTTATGATTTTAGAACTTTTAAAGTCTAGTATGGTGTGTTATATTTTAATTGAAGAGTTTTATTTAAAAGTTGAGTGTGAGTTAGTGTTTTAATTAGTAGACAATTATTTTAGTAAACCAAAAGTTAGTCTCCTAAATATTTAAAACACACGCACACACACAAACACACTTTTACACACACCTAGACACGCACAAACACACACACAAGTTCATTCTAGATTTTTATTATTTTCAAAGAGCAAAACCTAGGGTTCTAAAGTCTATATCAGCCGCCCCCTTCCCTTCATTTTCCAGCAAGATTTTCGTGACTTCATTTCGAGAAAAACGGTGCCACGTTCGTCCCGGATCAACCTCGCTCCTATCTCCGCTTCGGTGTCGTCGTTCGGTAACGTTTATCGTTAAAAAGGCACGTATAATCTGTTCTTGCTGTGTCGATCAAGTCATGTATTGTATTGCATTGTTTTTATGCGTAAAAGTTATGTATGATGATAGTAGTTTGAGCGGATCATGAATCGGATCAATTTCGAAGGAAAAATTTTTAGATCTAAAACTCGTTTTTACTGTTCATGTCAAAACTGCGATTTTTCTGTTCATATTTTGGGAAAACTTTCAACGGAAAAAACGTAGAACTTTTCGATACCTTCGATTTGATATATGATTCGAAATTTTTGGACAAATATTGAGCGAGTTATGGCGTTTTTCGTGGGACTGCTCAAACTGCGTTTTCAGAAAAATTATGTTATTGATACGTTTCTTGAAGTTTTATGTTGCAGGCTTCGTGGGAAACCGACGGGCGATTGTTGCTGCGTACGAGTATGTTAGTATCGAGGTTTGTGGTATTTTTAAGGTTTTGAGGTATGTCGTTAGGCGTTTGAATTAGTTTAAAGTCGTAGGAAATCGATTGATGTCAATTGCGTAATTGGTGTTGCATTGTGTTGTATAGTGGACGTCGTATTTTGAGGTGTTGGTATAAGTTTTGATGCAATGTTATGGTGTCCTAGGAAGGGCCTTAAGGGGTTGAACCATTATATTCAAGTGTCAATATTGGGTGTGTAGGCAGTGTATAAGATTTCTCGCAGGTTTCGACGTACAGTGGCCACACGGACCCGGACACGGACCCGAGCACGGGGTCCGTGGCTTTGCTTCCACTTAGTGCGTCTAGGCAGTACGTACACGGACCCCCACCCGGACCCTCACACGGGGTCCGTGTCTTCGTGTTTCAGTCGATGTCTTCTTCCAGAGCCTACACGGACCCCCATCCGGATCCAAGCACGGGGTCCGTGCCCCTTCATTTTCACGACACGTACCTTACAGTAGGTAGACGGACCCGTACACGGACCCGGGCTAGGGGTCCGTGTACACGCTGTTTGGGAAAAATAATTTTTGATACTTTTAAGTTTGAAGTTATGGCTTAGTGCAAGGATTATTAAGGTCATGTCATGGATAATTATAGAAGGTCCTAAGGTATGATCGAGCTAGAGAGTAAGTATGATTTCTACGTCTAAGTTATGCATGTTAAGCCTTTGAATTCATGTTAGTACGTTGCAGCAACTACCCCGGTCGAAGTCCAACGAATCCCTCAACGCCAAGTAAGTATGTTGACGTGCAAAGAAAATATGTTTAAGTTTTTGAGGTATGCTAAATGTCTTGTGACCATATTATGTTAGGATTGGAAAGCGTTAAATTATGAACGGGGACCAATCCGCCCGTTAAATTATGAACGGGTTAGATCGTGGTTGTGAAGCGTTAAATTATGAACGTGGATCAACTGGCCTGTTAAATTACGAACAGGGATCTTATGTATGCGGCAGTGGATACGTCCCTGTCAGCCCAGTACTGTGGTGTGTCTGATCAGGCGTTTATTATGTATGGGTCACTTGCTTTGAAACATGCCTCTACGAAAAATGATCATGTTATGAATGTTTACGTATGCAGTATGTTATGAAAGTTTATGTTGATGGCACGTCTAGTTACGCATGTACGTATGTTCAAGTTTCAAGTTATGTATGCCTTATTTTACAGTTGCATGCGATTTTTATTACTTAGTAATAGTTATCCCAGTTTATACGTGTTGAGTCTTTAGACTCACTAGACTTGATCGATGCAGGTGAGTACGATGAGCAGGAGACAGGAGGTGGCGACCAAGGGGCAGGCTTGGGCTGAGCGGCAGGCCAAACCCGAGGACCGCAAGTTTATGTTTATGCAAACTTTTAAAATACTCTGATGTTTTGATTTGAGTGTGAGACGTTCGAGACAGCGTTCTTTTAGCAAACTTTTATTTGGTGATGGATTATTTTAAAGATATTTTATGTATATTGGGTGACGACCGTACGGATGTTTTATTTGATTAAAATTTTTAATTTTTCCGCAAAGTTTAAGTAGTAAAAGTACGGTACGTTACAGTTGGTATCAGAGCGGTGTTCTTGTAAAGGGTTACGCCTACTGCCAGTCGCAAGAAGCTCTCGAAGTCACACCTCAAGTCTGTAAGTTTTAAAGTTTTGAATTATGCTATGTATTATGCATTAGATCATGATTTCAGCACGTTTATGTTTTAAAGTTCAAATTACGTCCATCTTAAAATATTAGTATTATATTCATACTTGTTGGGTTTACGTGTTGGGTAATTTATTGGAACAGTATGCCCCCTAGACGTGTGATCGACCGGGAAACAAGGGATGAGAACACAGAGCATCGAGAGGAGGAGAGGGCCAATCCTCCACCACCTCCACCACCAGATATGCAGGCTCAGATGCTTGCTGGCATGACTCAGTTCTTCGCGCAGTTTGCGAGGAACCAGACTGCTGTAGGCCCCGAGGAGAGGCCTAGACCTGAGGCGGTATATGAGAGGTTCCGGAGGATGAGTCCGAAGGAGTTTTCGGGTACCACTGACCCGATGATAGCTGAGGGATAGATCAAGTCCATCGAAGTAATTTTCGACTTTATGGAGCTGGCAGACGCTGATAGGGTTCGTTGTGCCATCTTCTTATTGACTGGAGATGCCAGGTTATGGTGGGAGAGCGCGTCCGTGGCGGTTAATCTGCAAGTACTGCCATGGAATGGTTTCAAGGAAGTCTTCTACTCCAAGTACTTCACTGAGGAAGTACGAACCCGACTCACCAACGAGTTCATGACGCTGCGGCAAGGAGATAGTAGCGTGGCAGAGTTTGTGAGAAAGTTTGAGAGGGGGTGTCACTTCGTGCCCCTCATTGCGAACGATGCCCAAGCAAAGTTGAGGCATTTTCTGAATGGGCTGCGGCCGATCCTGCGCCGCGATGTGAGAGTAGCTGGTCCCACTTCTTATGCAGTCGCCGTATCTAGGGCCTTGGCGGCAGAGCAGGACCAACGAGATATTGAGGCTGACAGGCAGGGCAAGAGGCCCTATCAAGCACCACCGCAGCACCAGCAGCAGCAGAATCAACGACCCCAGTTTAAGAAGCAGTATCAGGGGCCACCTAGGAAGAAACCGTATCAGGGACCACCTAAGGGCAAGGGTCCCATTCAGCCGCAAAGGGCGCCACAAAGACCAGTTGTTTTTCCCGTGTGTCCAAAATGCAACCGCCAGCATCCGGGACAGTGCCTATATGGGTCAGGCAAGTGTTTTAAATGTGGAGCTACGGACCACATGCTGAAAGAGTGCCCGCAGTGGAAGCAGCCAACCCAGGGCAGGGTATTCGCCATGCATGCACAGGAGGCGGACCCAGACACTACTTTACTTACCGGTAAACTTTTCTACCTAAGTTCAGTACTATTTGATTTGCATGTGGAATTTTACTTGGGATAAGTAGGATGCTAGTATTGTTTGAGTATATTTGGATTACTATCTTGTTAGTGTCTTGGGATATAAGTTGTGTTGTGCTAACGCCTCTCAGGGAATATTTTCATAAAGAGATTAGCTACAACTGCACTGATAGATTCAGGAGCCACCCACTCCTTTATATCAGAGACCTTTGCTAATCACCTGGACATCAAGTCCATTGGCCTAGACGTGAACTTTTCGGTGACAGTCCCGTCAGGGGAAGAGCTGTTGGCCACCAGTGTGATCAGAGACATTGATCTAGAACTACATGGCCACCTAGTATATGCAGATTTAATTCTATTGCCGATGCCAGAATTCGACATTATCTTGGGCATGGACTGGCTGACTACGAATAGAGTTCTGATAGATTTTCAGAAGAGGTCAGTTTTAGTTAGACCGCCGGGCATGGAGCAATTTCTTTTTGAGCCAGCCAGATGGAGAAGTTTTCCTCGCATGATTTCGTGCTTGCAGGCGAGGAGTTTGATCTCCAAGGGATGTCAGGCCTTCTTGGCTAGTATTATTTCAGCGCCTGACATGCCCACTCCAACTTTGCCAGAGGTACCTGTAGTCAAAGAATTTCCAGACGTCTTTCCTGATGACGTCGCCGGCCTTCCACCAGAGAGAGAGGTGGAGTTTGCAATCGATCTCGTGCCAGGCACAACGCCAATCTCTAAAGCACCGTACCGATTAGCTCCAGCGGAGATGTTAGAGCTCAAGCAGCAGATTCAGGAGCTCCTCGACAAAGGATTTATTCGCCCTAGTTTCTCGTCGTGGGGCGCACCAGTGCTTTTTGTAAAGAAGAAGGATGGGAGCATGAGGCTGTGCATCGATTACCGTGAGCTGAACAAGGTAACGATCAAGAACAAATACCCGTTGCCTAGAATCGAAGACTTGTTCGATCAGTTGCAGGGGGCTACCGTGTTCTCTAAGATAGATCTTCGATCAGTATCATCAGCTGAAGGTTAAGGATGCAGATGTTCACAAGACGGCCTTCAGGACCAGGTATGGGCATTTCGAGTTCTTAGTAATGCCATTCGGTTTGACGAATGCTACAGCAATTTTCATGGACCTCATGAACCGAGTATTTCAGCCGTTCCTCGATCAATTCGTCATAGTATTCATTGACGACATTCTTATTTACTCGAAGAGCCATGAGGAGCACAACCAGCATTTGAGGACAGTTTTGCAGACCTTGCAGAGTCGCAAGTTATTTGCGAAGTTCAGTAAGTGTGAATTTTGGCTGCAGAAAGTTGCATTTTTGGGGCATATAGTATCCAGCAGTGGTATTGAGGTGGACCCATCGAAGGTAGCAGCCGTTAAGGATTGGGTTGAGCCAAAGAACGCATCAGAAATCCGCAGCTTTTTGGGTTTAGCGGGCTATTATCGTAAGTTCATTAAGGGATTTTCGTCCATAGCAGTGCCACTCACTTCACTAACCAAGAAAAATGTTAAATTCGTGTGGAGTGATGAGTGTCAGAAGAGCTTTGATACTCTGAAGCAAGCTCTTATTTCAGCGCCAGTGCTAGCCATGCCGACAGGAGAAGGTGAGTTTGTGCTTTATACCGATGCATCTAAGCTTGGATTAGGCGCAGTGTTGATGCAGCAAGGTCGGGTGATAGCTTATGCTTCCAGACAGTTAAAGGTGCACGAGAAGAACTACCCGACGCACGACCTTGAGTTAGCCGCCGTGGTCTTTGCATTGAAGATTTGGAGACATTACTTATACGGCGAGAAGTGTCAGATTTTCACCGATCACAAAAGTCTCAAATACTTCTTCACGCAGAAAGAGCTGAATATGAGACAAAGACGATGGTTAGAACTTGTGAAAGATTACGACTGCGAAATTAGCTACCATCCGGGAAAGGCTAATGTTGTCGCAGACGCTTTGAGCAGAAAAGTGACAGTTGTCGCTCAGTTGACCGCTCAGAGACCACTACAGTCGGAGATTCAGAAGTTTGGTCTAGAGATTTATCGTGATGGCAAGGCTCCTAGGCTGTCTAATCTGACAGTCAAGTCTGATTTGCTAGACCGTATCCGAGCAGGTTAGTCTTCTGATGAGCAGCTACAGAAATGGAGACTGAAAGATGAGGCCAAGGGCAGTGTGCTGTACACAGTTTCAGACGGCATTGTGAGATACAGAGGTAGGATGTGGGTGCCTAGTGTTGGTTCGATCAGACAAGATATTTTGACAGAGGCGCACGCATCTCCGTATTCTATCCACCCAGGAGGCACCAAGATGTACAAAGACCTTCAGTTATTGTATTGGTGGCCAGGGATGAAGCGAGACATCCGTAGGTTCGTATCAGAATGTCTCACTTGTCAGCAAGTGAAAACTGAACATCAGAGACCAGCAGGGTTGGTAGAGTCACTCCCCATCCCCGAGTGGAAGTGGGAGAACATTACTATGGATTTTGTGGTTGGGTTGCCGAGATCAGTCAGAGGATCGAATTCTATTGGGTTATAGTGGACCGACTCACTAAGTCAGCGCATTTTCTGCCAGTGAAGACGACTTTCTCCATGACGCAGTATGCAGAGCTTTATCTCAGGGAGATAGTTCGTTTACATGGATTTCCAGTATCGATTGTGTCCGACAGGGACCCAAAGTTTACGTCGTCGTTTTGGAAGAGCTTACATGCAGCCATGGGGACGAAGTTGCTTTTCAGTACAACTTTTCACCCGCAGACAGATGGCCAGTCTGAGCGAGTGATTCAGGTTTTAGAGGATTTGCTGAGAGCGTGCATGATTGATTTTCAGGGAACTTGGGAGTCTAGACTACCTCTAGTGGAGTTCACATACAACAACAGCTTCCAAGCATCTATTGGTATGGCTCCCTATGAGGCGTTGTACGGAAGGAAGTGCAGATCACCAGTTCATTGGGATGAAGTTGGTGAGAGGACATAACTTGGTCCCGAGATAGTTCAACAGACTGCAGACGTGGTGGTCAAGATTCGTGAGAGAATGAAGACTGCCCAAAGCCGTCAGAAGAGCTATGCCGATAAAAGAAGAAGAGATCTCGAGTTTGCCGTAGGAGATCACGTTTTTATCAAGATAGCACCTATGAAGGGTGTTATGAGATTTGGAAAGAGAGGCAAGTTGAGTCCAAAGTTTATTGGACCGTTTGAGATTTTGGACAGAGTTGGGACACTAGCTTATCGTGTAGCCCTTCCGCCGAATCTGACCTGGGTGCACAATGTGTTCCATGTCTCGATGCTGAGGAAATATTTGGCTAATCCTTCGCACATTCTGAGTTATGAACCCTTGCAGCTTGCTCTAGATTTATCTTATGAGGAAAGACCGACTCAAATCCTCGACAGACAGGAGCGCAGACTCCGGAACAAAGTGACTAAGCTAGTCAAAGTTCAGTGGCTGAATCAATCAGTGGAAGAGGCCACTTGGGAGTCAGAGGCAGATATGAGACTTCGCTACCCGGAGTTGTTCGGTAAGACTTAATTTCGAGGACGAAATTTTTATAAGTGAGGGAGGAACTGTAGTGCCCAAAATTAATACACGTATAACCCATGCATTCATTTATTTATTTTAGCATTTAAATTATTTTAATCTGAGTTTAGCAGTGCCTGATTTAATTAAATGCATTTCTCAAAAATTAATTATGTTTATGGGATGCACGTTATAATAGTTTCTCGAGCTTAATGTTTCAGGCGATCATTCGAGGCGGGGTGAGGAAGAGACCCGGTGACGATTTTTGGTAATTTTAGAGATGGTATTTTATTTTAAAGTTGAGTTTGGGGGCATTTTAAATAATTTAGTGAGATGTTAGCATTTTTGAATCCTAAAATAACTATTTTGTGAGTTTATGATTTTAGAACTTTTAAAGTCTAGTATGGTGTGTTATATTTTAATTGAAGAGTTTTATTTAAAAGTTGAGTGTGAGTTAGTGTTTTAATTAGTAGACAATTATTTTAGTAAACCAAAATTTAGTCTCCTAAATATTTAAAACACACGCACACACACAAACACACTTTTACACACACCTAGACACGCACAAACACACACACAAGTTCATTCTAGATTTTTATTATTTTCAAAGAGCAAAACCTAGGGTTCTAAAGTCTATATCAGCCGCCCCCTTCCCTTCATTTTCCAGCAAGATTTTCGTGACTTCATTTCGAGAAAAACGGTGCCACGTTCGTCCCGGATCAACCTCGCTCCTATCTCCGCTTCGGTGTCGTCGTTCGGTAACGTTTATCGTTAAAAAGGCACGTATAATCTGTTCTTGCTGTGTCGATCAAGTCATGTATTGTATTGCATTGTTTTTATGCGTAAAAGTTATGTATGATGATAGTAGTTTGAGCGGATCATGAATCGGATCAATTTCGAAGGAAAAATTTTTAGATCTAAAACTCGTTTTTACTGTTCATGTCAAAACTGCGATTTTTCTGTTCATATTTTGGGAAAACTTTCAACGGAAAAAACGTAGAACTTTTCGATACCTTCGATTTGATATATGATTCGAAATTTTTGGACAAATATTGAGCGAGTTATGGCGTTTTTCGTGGGACTGCTCAAACTGCGTTTTCAGAAAAATTATGTTATTGATACGTTTCTTGAAGTTTTATGTTGCAGGCTTCGTGGGAAACCGACGGGCGATTTTTGCTGCGTACGAGTATGTTAGTATCGAGGTTTGTGGTATTTTTAAGGTTTTGAGGTATGTCGTTAGGCGTTTGAATTAGTTTAAAGTCGTAGGAAATCGATTGATGTCAATTGCGTAATTGGTGTTGCATTGTGTTGTATAGTGGACGTCGTATTTTGAGGTGTTGGTATAAGTTTTGATGCAATGTTATGGTGTCCTAGGAAGGGCCTTAAGGGGTTGAACCATTATATTCAAGTGTCAATATTGGGTGTGTAGGCAGTGTATAAGATTTCTCGCAGGTTTCGACGTACAGTGGCCACACGGACCCGGACACGGACCCGAGCACGGGGTCCGTGGCTTTGCTTCCACTTAGTGCGTCTAGGCAGTACGTACACGGACCCCCACCCGGACCCTCACACGGGGTCCGTGTCTTCGTGTTTCAGTCGATGTCTTCTTCCAGAGCCTACACGGACCCCCATCCGGATCCAAGCACGGGGTCCGTGCCCCTTCATTTTCACGACACGTACCTTACAGTAGGTAGACGGACCCGTACACGGACCCGGGCTAGGGGTCCGTGTACACGCTTTTTGGGAAAAATAATTTTTGATACTTTTAAGTTTGAAGTTATGGCTTAGTGCAAGGATTATTAAGGTCATGTCATGGATAATTATAGAAAGTCCTAAGGTATGATCGAGCTAGAGAGTAAGTATGATTTCTACGCCTAAGTTATGCATGTTAAGCCTTTGAATTCATGTTAGTACGTTGCAGCAACTACCCCGGTCGAAGTCCAACGAATCCCTCAACGCCAAGTAAGTATGTTGACGTGCAAAAAAAATATGTTTAAGTTTTTGAGGTATGCTAAATGTCTTGTGACCATATTATGTTAGGATTGGAAAGCGTTAAATTATGAACGGGGACCAATCCGCCCGTTAAATTATGAACGGGTTAGATCGTGGTTGTGAAGCGTTAAATTATGAACGTGGATCAACTGGCCTGTTAAATTATGAACAGGGATCTTATGTATGCGGCAGTGGATACGTCCCTGTCAGCCCAGTACTGTGGTGTGTCTGATCAGGCGTTTATTATGTATGTGTCACTTGCTTTGAAACATGCCTCTACGAAAAATGATCATTTTATGAATGTTTACGTATGCAGTATGTTATGAAAGTTTATGTTGATGGCACGTCTAGTTACGCATGTACGTATGTTCAAGTTTCAAGTTATGTATGCCTTATTTTAAAGTTGCATGCGATTTTTATTACTTAGTACTAGTTATCCCAGTTTATACGTGTTGAGTCTTTAGACTCACTAGACTTGATCGATGCAGGTGAGTACGATGAGCAGGAGACAGGAGGTGGCGACCAAGGGGCAGGCTTGGGCTGAGCGGCAGGCCAAACCCGAGGACCGCAAGTTTATGTTTATGCAAACTTTTAAAATACTCTGATGTTTTGATTTGAGTGTGAGACGTTCGAGACAGCGTTCTTTTAGCAAAATTTTATTTGGTGATGGATTATTTTAAAGATATTTTATGTATATTGGGTGACGACCGTACGGATGTTTTATTTGATTAAAATTTTTAATTTTTCCGCAAAGTTTAAGTAGTAAAAGTACGGTACGTTATAGTTTAGGACCCAACTGTATTTGGATAACAAAAATTTATTTGATTGATCGTAGGCTTAAAAAAAAAATCATCAAAGAATCAATCTGATTTCTGGATAATGGGTGCTCTAGACACATGACAGGAGATATCAAGTTGTTGTTCAAATTCATTAATCACAAAACACTAAAAATAACATTTGGTGATAACTCTAAATGTAAAGTTGTGGGTAAGGGTAAATTTTTCATGGCAAGGTAATTATTACAGACGTGTTATTAGTTGAAAAAATCTGCTATAGTCTGATTAACATTAGACAATTACATGGCAATGATTAATCTGTTGAGTTTCACAAACAAACTTGCACAGTTAAAATGCAAATCGTGATATTATGCTAACAAAACTAAGAGAACAAAACACCTAGAAAGTTAGCTGGAACGATGAAAATCTTTATTCTCCCAAATGTTTTGTTGTATTACATGATAATAAAAACCGGTTATGTCATAAACGACTCAATCACTTAAACATAAAATCTATTGCTAACGTGAGTAAGAAAAAATTGGTCTCAGGATTGCCTAATTAACATTGATTTTACCAATGATAAGGTTTGTTCTGCATGTCAGTTATGTAAACATGTCGTATCAATATTCAAGAACAAAGGAAGCAACTCGATGTCTCCATGTTAGGACTTCTTCACATGAAACTATTTGGTTTAATAATTGTAATCATATTCCTGAGTTCCAAAGATCAAACCGTCGCCCTACTTATAAAGATTATGGAGACACTTCAAAATGAGAAAACCTCATTGATGATTAAGATAAAGAGTGAGAGTATCCGATTTCACAATCAAACATAAGTTTTCAGCAGTAAGATCAACTCAACAAAATGGTGTTGCTGAGAGAATAAATAGAATACTCAAAGAAACGACCAGAAGCATGCTAGCTGAATTTGGTATCTCTCAAAGATTTTGTGTAGAATATGTGAACACCGCATGCTATACTCAGAGCATATCAATGGTTAACAAGAATAAAGGGAAGAACCCCTACGAGATCAGGAATGGTAAACTACCAGAAATCTCATTTTTCCGTGTATTTGGTTGCAAATGTTTCAATTAAAATAATTGTAAAACACATCTAAACCTCTTTTGATGCTAATATAATGTTGGTGTGTTCACTACAAAAAAAAAAGACTAAAGACAACGGTGAAAAACCGTTGTTGTATGTCTTGAAAAACCGTTGCTAAAGCCCATGTGGTTAAAGGGTACGCTCAAAGACAACGGTGAAAAACCGTTGTCGTAGACATCAAATACAACGGTGGAAAACCGTTGTGGTATGTCTTGAAAAATCATTGTTAAAGCCCCTGTTGTTAAAGGATACGCTCAAAGACAACGGTGGAAAACCGTTGTCGTAGACGTCAAATACAACGGTGAAAAACCGTTGTCGTATGTCTTAAAAAACCGTTGTTAAAGACCATGTGGTTAAAAGGTGCGCTCAAAGACATTGGTGGAAAACCGTTGTAGTAGACGTCAACGACAACGGTGAAAAACCGTTGTAAAATGATATTTGCGACGGACTCCATACAAAAACCTGTTGCAATTAGCGACGGTTTTGTAACCGTTGCTAAATGTAGCGACGATTACTAATAACCGTCGCTAAATGCAGCGACTGTTTATCATTAACTGTCGCTAAATATAGCGACGGTATTCAGGTAAAATTCTGTCGCTACTTAGCGACAGTTAATACATGAATTCCGTCGCTAATATTTTCGGTAAAATAAAAAAATTAATAATTTAATAAATCTGTTTTGTTAATTGGTACAATCGTGTAAGAGATAAAAAAAATATAAGTGTCGTGAAGTGATAAAATCATGTAAGAGATAAAAATTTTAATTGTTTTGAAGTGGTAAAATCGTGTAAGAGATAAAAATTTTAAGTGTTGTGAAGTGGTAAAATAGTGTAAGAGATAAAAATTTTAAGTCTTGTGATTGTAAAATCGTGTAAGTGATGAAAATGGAGCGAATTTGCATGTATTTATAGAGAGTGGTGGAAGAAAATGGAGGGGAAAATAGGCGGGATTGAATTTTTGAAATTGGCGACGGTTTTTCTAAAACGGTCGCTAATTTTAGCGACGGTATTTGCCAAACCTTCGGTAATATTTGCGACAGTTATAGATAATTCGTCGCTAATTTCAAATTAGCGACGAGTGCACTTGATTCTGTTGCTTACTTTAGCGACGATTTGAAGTCAACCGTCGCAAAGTTGAATGTAGCGACGTTTATCTATTACCGTCGCTAATATTAGCGACGGTTTGAAGTAAACCGTCGCTAAATACCGTTGTGTTCTATTTTTTACCCACGCCAATCGACAACGGTTTTTATAAAACCGTTGTCGATTGTCCAAAAATCACGCTAATAGACAACGGTTTATGAAACCGTTGTCATAAACGTTCAAAGACAACGGTTCTGTAACCGTTGTCATTGACCCTAAAAATCGTTGTCTTTGATCCCCAAAAGACAACGGTTTTTCTAAAACCGTTGTCGATTGTCCAAAAAACACGCTAATAGACAAAGGTTTATGAAACTGTTGTCATAAACGTTCAAAGACAACGGTTCTGTAACCGTTGTCATTGACCCTAAAAACCGTTGTCTTTGACCCCCAAAAGACAACGGTGTTTCTAAAACCGTTGTCGATTGTCCAAAAAAACACGCTAATAGACAACGGTTTATGAAACCGTTGTCATAAACATTCAAAGACAACGGTTTTACAGAACCGTTGTCATTGAACCTAAAAACTATTGTCTTTGATTCCAAAAAGACAACGGTTGTATAAAAACCGTTGTCGTTTGCTTAAATAATTATCTACGACAACGGTTTTAGCTAAAACTGTTGTTAAAAAGTTTTTTAACAACATTTTTAGCTAAAACCGTTGTCGTATGTGTATTGTTGATTCTGAAAATTCTTGTAGTGGTTTCTAAACTATTCTTTTGTTATTATGTAGTGTAAGGTTTACTATCATGAAACTCTAATCGTTGAAAAATCTGTTCATCTTGTATTTGATGAGTTTTCGATTTTTCATGACACTAATAATGTACATTATTTAAGGAATAGACTGGAAGCTACTAACTTTGACTCTAGTTGTGATAATGAGATAGATTTAAGAAGAATGGCTGGAAGCATTCCTGAAGCAAGTCCAGCTGCCAATGAAGAAACTGTACAAAATCAAGCCGTTGAAGAAGTTGAGTCGGTGATTAATCACTTGCCAGACATAACTCAAGAAGAGGTTGCTTCAAATATAAACGATGATTCAACAATCTAATAGCAGAATCCAAATCCATTTGGACAAAGTCTTTGGTGGAACAAAAATTATCCACTCGAGCTGGTCAATGGTAACCCGACTGCTCTTCTTAAAACTAGAAAAAAAAATAATAGATGAATTCTTCCATGCTACATTTTTTTCTCAACTTCAACCAAAGAAGATTTATGAGACCTTAGAAGACTCAAACTAGATAGATGAAATGCATAAAGAACTTAATTAATTTGAGAGAATCAAGATTTGACATCTAGTTCCCCGAATATCTAATAAATATATTATTTGAACGAGATACATTTTTAGAAACAAAATGGAATATAGATGACCATATAATCATTATTTCTTGCATTTGATATTTTTAAGGACTTAAAAGTTTAATCGATAGATGTCAAGTTAGCATTTCTTAATGATCTGCTTGATGAAGAAGTGTATGTTGAACAACCTCTTAGTTTTGTTAGTCATATTTATCTTTGTTATGTGTATAAACTTGATAAGACATTTTTTGGGTTGAAACAAGCTACTAATGCATTGTTTGACATATTTTCTAAATTCTTTCTTGAATGTGACTTTATTATTGGAACGGCTGATAAAACCTTATCTAATTGGTTAGTGGTGATCATGCTTTATTAGTACAAATTTATGTTGATGACATCATTTTTGGTTCAACTGACCCTAAAATCCGTGAGAGATTCTCTAAGATAATGCATAAGAAGTTTGAAATGGGCATGATGAGATAACTCACTACTCCTCGGATTGCAAGTTAAGAAGTTAGAAAATGACATCTTCATCAGTTAGACTAAGTACACCAAAAACTTGCTCAAGAATTTTGATATGTATAATTGTGTGGTGGCTACCACTTCAATGAGCTCATCAATCAAACTAGACAAGGATGCAGGGAGAATCTCAGTAGACATAACAATGAACAAAGAGTTAATTGGATCATTTTATATATGACTGCTATTCGGACAAATATCATGTTTGCGGTTTTTTTATGTGCTCACAATCAAGAAAATCCTAAAAAATCTCATTATATTGCAGCTAAACATATTCTTAAATATCTCAAGGATAGTCCATGTGTGTGTATTTGGTATCTCAAGACTCAAGGTTTAACCTTATTGAATATTCATATGTAGATTATGAATGTTTCAAGATCGATAGGAAGAGAACATGTGGTTTGTGTCAGTTCTTAGAAGACTACTGATCTCTTGGTTCAAGCCGCTGAATCTATGTTCTTATGTGATAATATAAGTGTAATGATCATGCGCCATAGGTTGAACCAACATGAGCCTTAACTCATATCCATGCACCACTACTGGTCATGGTCATTAGGAGTGGCTCAACTGGTACCAACACTTTAAGAATCTAGGTATTTAAGTCTGGAGGTCATGCGTTCAAGTGTTGAGGGAGGCAAAAGAAACCACTTTCCAAGAGTGAATTATTTTATGAGTGACGGTTCATGGACATGGTCTAACCGTTAAACTTCAACCCCACTATGACCAGACATATATAAGAAAATTGAGGTGGATACATTGAACTCAAATGTTTCAGTTTAAGAATTATTGCACAGTATCATACTAACTCCTGATTGATAGATTGTTTCATAAAGTGTCTTATGTAAATCAAATTTTAGAATCTACATTGTCTAAAACCAAAAAAAGCTAAGGGACATTTAACGAAATGTACGATGTTGAAAGTGAAAAGACCATTCTGTGACGAGATAATACAGATGATCAATGAAAAAAATAAAATCCGACTGTTGGAGTTTTTCAACTATTAATTTGCAAACTCAAGACTGAAGGAAAAAAACGAACAACTATCTAATCTTAACTTTACAAGCTTACATCTTTCAAGTCTACAATATTTCAAGATCTTTGAGCACACTTAGCAATCATACTTTAAGTTGCTCAACAAAGCACACACATATAAGAATCTATCATATTTTCAATTATCATATCCTACCACCTCAAGTCGTTCAAGCTGACTGTTGGATTATATTGATTTTTCTGGTAAACTGAAAGTTCTTAAACATCTAGAATTTGTTGAGTGTAAAGTAAAAAGTTCAACTTAGGCAGTAATAAGTTTCTTTTACATTACGCACTTTACACTACGTGTTTGTATATCTAGTCATTTCTTGGTATACATTGTTACCTCATATATATTTTATCACTAGTCAAGTCGAACAATTTTCGTATTTATCTATTTTTAGTGGTCTAACAAATTTAACAGATCAAGAATTAATCTTAATCGTCTAAAAGCTTTTTAAGACATAATATTTATCAAAGTTTTTTAAAATATTTATTTATCTCCTCTGAATTTTAATCCGATCCCAACACTATTTTTTTTATTTTGATTCAAATCTTAAACATCACGGGGCATGACACTTCACATATTCTTAATTTATTTAGTCAAGTATAAAAATAACCAACAACCCACCACATATACAATAGATATTTCAAAATATAATTATATATTTTTACTATTTCTAGATAAATAAACAAATAAATAACTACTTTAATTATTACACACGAAAAACTTTCCTATTAATGCGCCGCATACCCTAGTAAATTAGGATTAGCCTTGCTCTGTATAGCTCGCGCCTACCCTATTAAAATTGGGTAAACCACCTGCCCAATTATTATATTCTTTGAAGGTTTTCTACCTAATTTTATTTTATTTACATTGAGCTTGAACGGTGAAAATTTTTTATTTTACAAATCTGCACCAAATTTTTTATTTTCCACACTAAAATTAAAGTTTAGTTTGTTATGTTTCAAAAATATGTTTTGCAAATCAATATTTTTTTAGAGGCAAAAACTTGTGTGAGACGGTCTCACGGGTCGTATTTTGTGAGACGGGTCTCTTCTTTGGGTCATACATGAAAAAATATTACTTTTTATGTATATATATATATATATATAAAGAGATTACCCATAACAATTACTTTCATTATACTATAAAATCTCTATTTACCTTATGAAAAAAAAAGCCCAAATACAATTCTTTTGTCTGTGAACAACACAAATCTTAATATCTTAAAAAAATTCGTGGTAATTCTTCATATGCAAATAAATTAAAATAAAAACTCTTTTGTTAATCTTATATTTTAATTTTTTTTTCCTTTTTTTTGTATCTCAAATATTTATAGGGAACACAAAATGTCAGTCAAATTATTTATAAAATACATAAAAATTAATGGGGTTTAAAGATTTAATTTCTTAAAGTTGGACTGTAAATAACTGTACCTTATATTATGTATATGTTTACTCTAAATATCATGTCATAAGGAAAAGTTTTAGGATATAAAAACTTTTACAGTACAAATTTAAATCATTAGAATATAAAAGTGGACCAAGTAAGTGAATTAGGTCATTTAAGTAAGCAGTGGATATATGAAATTTAAATGAAAGGGAAACAGGTAATTTAAAAATAAATTATTTGATATTTTTTATAAGAATTAAAAAATTTAAGCTGCTTTAGTCATTTATATATATTTTTTAATTATAGACTTCCCATCTATTTATTGGAGCCTTGTTGCATATTCTTTCTAGCACTTGGCAACAATTAAGACAAAAACGATGGAAGCAAAACTGAAAACGCAAGCATTGGAGAAAGAAGAAAAAGAAGCACAGGCTGCCCTAGTGG
This sequence comes from Primulina eburnea, assembly GCF_022965805.1. Lineage (NCBI taxonomy): Eukaryota > Viridiplantae > Streptophyta > Magnoliopsida > Lamiales > Gesneriaceae > Primulina > Primulina eburnea. The sequence goes on along the minus strand of NW_027331648.1, from coordinate 81,690 downwards.
ATATATGGAAGTATGTGTTTGGTTTCGCTCCACTGGCGGTACTAAAATGTGCCATACAACTCCAAATACCTGAGACCGTGGAACGGCACGGCGGATCCATCACGCTCCCTGAGCTATCCGTCGCTTTACACTGTTCCCCCTCTGTCCTCCACCGTATCATGAGATACTTGACTCACCTCGGTTACTTCAAGCAAGCTCGGATAATTGGAGACCAAGAATCATCAGTCAGCTACACCCAAACGCCACGTTCTCGATCACTGTTGAGAGATGGCATGTCTTCTATCATTCTGCTGGAGAGTAGCCCCGTGATGCTCGCGCCATGGCATAACCTAAGCAAACGTGCTTCGGTTGATGGAGATTCTGCATTTGAGACTGCGTTTGGTGGGGTAAATTTTTGGGAATATACGACAGCGAATCCGGCAGATAGTAAGTTGTTCAATGATGCAATGGCATGCCATGCGGGGTTGCTCGTCTCATCCATCATTGACCAGTATGCTGAGGTGTTCGAGGGGATCCGTTCCCTAGTGGATGTTGGTGGTGGTGACGGGTCGGCTCTTAACACCTTGGTGAAGGCTTGTCCATGGATTCGAGGGGTTAACTATGATCTCCCTCATGTCGTGTCCGTTGCGCCTAATCATGGTGAAGGTGTTGAGCATGTTGGTGGCGACATGTTTGAAATGGTTCCAAAGGGTGACGCCATTTTTCTTATGGTAAGACCTTTTTTTACATCTATTTATAGTTTTAGAAACATCATAATTATTCATCATGACCAAGTACGTATGGATAGCGCATTTTAAGCACTACAAGTCTATATATAACTCTTGTATTCTTCATAATATAGCGAGTGTTACACGGTTGGAGTGATGAAGACTGCATCGGAATACTGAGAAACTGTATGGCCGCGATTCCTAAGGATAAGGGGAAGCTGATCATAGTGGAGGCGGTGGTTAGATCAGAAGGCGAAGGGGACAACAAGTATACCGAGATTCATCTTGCACTAGACATGATGATGATGATTCGCACGGAAAAAGGCAGAGAGAGGACTTCTAAAGAATGGGAATACTTGGTGAATGAGGCTGGGTTTACAAAGTTTACAGTGAAACACATTCGAGCTGTTGCATCTGTCATAGAGGCTTATCCATGACAGATCTTGATATTGCAATGGACTGATGGTGGTTCATGATCACACAAGGATCAAATGTTTCTCTAACTTAACAAAATAATGTATCAATAAATGAATAATTTTTCAGCCTTTAATCATGGATGATTTCATCCATTTACCTTCCATGGATTTTCCCGTAATATTTCTCCTCATTTGATCTTCCTGGAAGATTGCATGGAGTCGTTGTTCGTGGCAGGAAGCCCACTTCTGTATCTATATCTAGTTTTGTGATGAGGTTTTGCTTCCTATTTCCGTTTCTCCTTTTCCTACTCCTTAAATGAGTCGAGTTTTAGATGTAATTGTAAGGGGCTGTTGATCGTAAACGGACAAGAAATAAATTATAGTGTGTGTATCAGATGTTAGTGTTGTGCTCTGGTATTGACAACACCAGTACACAACGTGCAGCGAAAATTGATTATTTAACACACACGTAAACTTTCAATAAATAAACACCAGATTTAAATTATGCACAAGTATTCGACGAATACTTGTGTAATGCCTCAGAGCAAAAATTCACTAGAAAATTATGTACATCGTTTACACCAAAACAATATTAGTGAGTATAACAAAACTAAATTACTTGACACTCCAAGGAATTAAGATGCGTCAAAAACTCAAACCAAATATTAGATGCATAAACAAAAAATCGTGTTACTTAAAACCGAACGAAACTACTCTTCAACTAACACTTCACGCAGCATATTCTTCGAATGTCGTCAACACCAATCAGCAACAAGACACAAACATGAATCAATCACTCAAAGTCTTCACATGAAAATCTTCAACTCTGAAATATGAGTGTGTTCAGAGAAAAACTCCAGCAGCTCCACTCTCAAAGCCGTCTAGTTCTTCTCTCAAAACTCCATATATATAAATCTTCATATCTTGACCTAATTATCTTTCCATGAGAACAAGATCCTACAAGCATGGAAACAAAAGTTTATTAGAAATAAAACTCTAGTCAAATCTAAGATATTATATATTAGAGATAAATACCAAAAACAAATCATATAGAATAAATGTCAAGATTATATTATGTCAAACAAGTTTAGGAATGCAAAACACATATATTTAAATTTCTAGACGAGTTTGTAATAAAATATTCTTTTCAATCTCCTCATTTTTGCATTTCTAGACACAACATTCCAAAAATGACACAAATGATCATCTTCACATTCAATGTAGCTCTCCGTGAGCAAAATAATATCTCCCCATGAATAAAAGACTATCTCCCCCTAAATTAAACAAGTTAGCACAGTTTATGAGATATGTGTTGTTTGTAGTGTTGTCAACACAAGTGCAAAAACACAATGCAAAAACATAGAATCAACAGAGATTTTTATACCGCCTCAGACCAAATTAAAGCTACAAGACCTAACAACTAAACAAAAAGGAAACAAATTAGAATCAGGCTTGTTCATGAGTCTCCTCAGGGTCTTCCGCAGCTTCTGCATCTTCATTAGCCTCAGCAGTTGTTGTTTTGGGTACTCCCCCATTGGGTTCAAAATAGACTGCAACTTCCAGGAGCAATATGTATTCAGCTATCTGATCTTCATAGTATGCGATCAGCTCCTTAGCATTTTGAATTTGCTTCAGTCCAAAGTCGATTTGTGCCTGTAAAACAGAAGGAGACACAAGAAGGTAATCTTGCGATGTGGTAGTGGAGGAGGAGGCGATGTTGCCAACATCAGTGGCAACACCAGTTTCAGACCAAAGAAGGTCTAACTTTTGATTTCCCTTGAAATATGTTGGGGAAATTTTCATAGCCTCCCCGAAATTCTGTATTTGTTCATCCTCTTCTTTGATAAAGCCTTGTGACTCGAGGATGCCATAAATGAGAGAAGGAAATGGTAGCCGAGTTGACTTCAGTCCTCCTTCAGCAAATTGGAGTACGTTGTTGAACACCAGCTGTACAAAATTGAAGGGCCGACCGGTACCAATGGTGAACAAGATGATGGCTTGTGGTCGGGTAACCACAGTTGTGTTTGAAGAAGGAGTTCAATTCCTAATAGTTGTCTTGTGGAGGACAGAATAGAAGGATGTCAGATTTGCAGCCGCCGGTCGTTGGGGTCGAACCAGAAACTTGGTGATGATACCACCGGTCAGTGTGACAGTGATATCATCAATATTAGTAGGTGAAAGATCCTCTGCCCCAGACGGAGTCTGATAGTACTCGTTGATGATCTCCGGGGAGAACTGGTAGATCTCATCTCGCACAAATACCCATACATACCTCATAGAATTAACATCTCTGATAGCAGATGTTAGATTGCAGTTGAACTCTCGCATGGGCCTTTTTTGATAGGGCATGACACAGGTCACTATTGCGAGCAATCTTCGAGATGTGAGGAATGATATCAAATTGTGCCTCTCATAGGTCTCGATGTCCACGTTCCTTTCCTCAATAAATTCTCGGTGAGCATACTAATGCCATCTAGGTACGCCATCCTCGGAGTAGAAGGCATTGGAGAAGGCAACAATTAGATCATAATCTTCAATGATGGTGCCGTTCATGGTGTTGCCAACACCAACGGCAACATCCAAAACAGCATCAGATTCTTCTTCGTCTGGTTCAAACCCTTCAGCAGAGGGATCTGCGTCACTAATTTCTTTACTCGCAAAATCAGATGCAGAGGATGAACCAGAGGCGGAATCTGGAGGATTCTCTTCAAATTCCTGCTCCAATTACTGGTCAAGCTCATCATCAAACTCATGCTCTACTTGCTTTCCAATTTGTTCCTTCTTTAAGCTTTCAAGTATGTCAGCCAGTTTTTGTTCATCATCACAGGAGGCAGACATATTGCTTGGACCTTCGGGGTTTGAACTTGAGGGCTTTGTGGCAGTAACTGATTTCGGGCGAGCCACCATTTCAAAATCTTCATCATTGGAATCCTCCTCGGAAGAGAAATCGGGGTCCAGAACATTCGTTGTGAAAGAGGCAGAGCGGGGCTTATTTGCAGGTGAAAATTCAGGTCATACCCTTCTTGATTTTTGGAGCGTCTCCGCATAGGTTGAGGTTGAGGGGGAAATGCTCTCCAATAAGCCTCTGGGTTAGGTGGATTGTCGATGTCAAATGGATTTCCTGGTTTTCCGAGAGCAATGATTTCAAGTGGGACAGCCTCTGGAGCAGTAACAACCATCTGTAATGGATTCTCGGTAGGGGGTTTCGTTGATGTTGCTGGTGGTGTTGTCACAGAGAAAGGAACACCACGACTAGCAGTCATTTCACTTTGGATATTCAAGGGATCAATTGATTCTCGATCATTTGTATCTGCTGAAAAAATGTTGAAGTCAAATAAAAAAGTTAACACGAAGAAATAGCACGGAGGGTTTGATTACGTGAAGGAGTTGAGAATAAAATGTTGAATGATAAAGTAATTTCAGAGTAATTGCTTTCAGCATAAATAGATAGTGCAACGGTAGAAAAACACAATCATCGCAGTCCCATAACAAACGATCCCAGCTCCGAAGGTAATATTTCTGAAATTCACCTAAAAAACTAGTCACAATTTTACCCCTAAGTCAAACGGTAACATTGATTCTATCATGTGTTACAGAGTTTCTAGAAGATTATCCAAATAACACTCATGTCATTTATAACCCATTGACACAAATAGTCACTTGCATTCAAAAATTTAGGTAATCAAGTTTTCATCAACTGCCATAGTTTAGATACTGATATGTCACTATTTATGATGAATTCAAGAGATAAAAAATCAATATACATGTCCTAAATATGCCTTAGATATGATGAAATATCAAAATGCCAGGCAATGTGTAGATTGTACTATGTTGGCACTTTGTTGGAAACTAAATTTCGGCGTTTGACAAAATATGAACCAACTGAAAATACGAACCAAATGATCGAGTAAACTGAACTCAGCAACTGATCGAGTAAACTGAACTCATCAACTGCATCTAGTAAACTAATCTACGCAACTGAAACGCAATTCAGTTATTCTCCTCACCAGCAAATCTGGAACACGTTAACCGACAAATAATACATTCATCCGATCCTTCAAATAAACATGTCTCGGGAAAGAACATTCAACCGACAAAGAGACATAGAAGACTGCAACTGAATATGAAACGTCACACTTCAATCAATACAGCTTATAACAACGCATTTCGGCTAAAGCAATTAAGACGCTGCATTACAATAAATGAAGCAACAATTACCAAGGAATAATGAAGTGGCAATCAACGGATACAAAGATTCAAATATATCTCAAGTTACCGTTGGAAGGGAAGCTTATAAATATGACAGAAAAACTGCTGAAGAATAAGGAGATCACTCTATTCAAAGCTTGTCGTTACTCTGCTAAAATCTCAGCTCACTCTTACTTGGTTTATTCGTAGCAGTCAAGGCTACAATTTGAGCTCACTAGCACTTTGTAATAATCGTTAAATTCGATAGTGCTAAGATCAGTAACACAATGAGAACATTTTGTAATACTAAGAGTTTCAGCTTTTGGCAGTGATAAGTCCAAACTGAAGTGGGTCAGTACAAATCTTGTATTCGATCAAAGTCTTTAAGTGGAATTTCTATCCTTGAGATAGAAGGGGTGACGTACGAGTAATTGAAATCTTCGAACATCCAGAAACAATCCTTGTGTATTTTATTTCAGTCTTTTATTCTATCTTTCAGTCAGTTACTTTCCGCAACTACTTTAGTTTAACTGATTGTCATTGAACAACAAGATTCCGAGAATCAGTTTGTCACCAAACTGAACTCAAAATTCGAAAAGATCAGTTTTAATTGTGAGTGTTTATTCAACCCCCCTTCTAAACACTCTTGATAAGTAAATCGATCCTATCAAGTGGTATCAGAGCGGTTGAATCTTGTTCTTAAATACTTTTGATCTATAAACTTTCTAGCATGACTTCATTCAACAAAATTCCTATGTTCTCCAGAGAAGAATTTGATGATTGGAAGAATGCAGGCTCATTTAGCTGCACAAGATGATGACATGTGGTATGTCATAACTGATGGACCCATGAAGATTCTAAAAACAAATACAGCAGTTGTCATAACAGAAGGGGCACCACAAAGAATAGAAAAGCCCAGAGATGAATGGACAACTGAAGATAAATAAAAGCAAATCGTGATAATGTTGCTAAAAAAATTCTGTACAAAGTAACCTTCAGCAAAATAAAGATGTGTAAGACAGCCAAAGGAATTTGGGAAAAGTTGATCCAGCTGTGTGAAGGAAATGATCAAACCAAAGAAAATAAACATTCTGTTGCTGTTCAAAAGTTTAATAACATCAAAATGAAAGCAGGAGAATCAATGCACGAGTATGATGAAAGAGTAAGCAGTATCATCAATGAGTTAAATGCATTTGGAAAAGTGTATACCAACAAAGAGATTGCACTGAAGGTAATGAGAGGTCTTCCCAAGGAATGGGATGTCAAGACCATGGCAATGAGGGAGTCCAAAGATCTGAACCAAATTGAACTTCATGATCTGTTTGCTGATTTAAAAGCTTATAAATTTGAGCTGCAGACCAGAGAAGGAGAACCATCTACCCCTGCAGCCACAACTGCTCTAGCTGCTGTAAGAACAGAACCAATCAGTTCAGTCGAGAAATCTGTTGATAAGTTGAGCAGTGATGCTATGACATTGTTCATCAAAAAATTTGGAAGGTTCATGAGAAAGAATCAAGGAAACTTCCAGAAGCCATACCAAAGGAACAACTCCAAAGATGAATCAAATGCCTGCTACAAATGTGGCAAATCAGGTCACTTTATTGCTGATTGTCCTAAACCCGAGAAGGACAATCAAGGCTCAACTGATAGAAGAAAGAAATCATATGAGCACAAAAGAAGACCCAAGAAAGATAAGAAGTCCTCCAGAAAGAAACATGAGGTAATCTTAGCTCAAGAAAACAAATCTAAATGGGCAGAAACTGACAGTGAGGAGTCAGAACCAGAAAGCTCATGCAGCTCTAATGACGATGAGGAAGTCAAGTGCTTGATGGCTAATGATGCAGAAGAAGAATCATCTAGCCAACAGGTATTTGATTTCAGCTCAACTGATTTCACACGAGAAGAACTCATTCTAACACTACATGACATGGTAAATGAGTATCAAAAGCTTGCATAATCATTTGAAAAAATAAAAGCAAAGCAAACTGATCTCACAGACAATAAAACCAAAACTGATGAATCAGTTGATGAGTTGAGTCTAAAAAGGGAAATTGCTGCGTTAAAAGCAGAGAGTGACAAAAATCATTCATTAATCCAGAGGTTGATTTTTGAAAACTCAAAACAGACTGAGCTCGTTCAGTCTTGGAACAAGTCATCTACTGCACTGAATGAGATGCATAATTCACAAAAATCAGTTTCTGATAAAACTGGTTTAGGGTTCAACACTCAAGGGGAAATGTATCCAAATGATACTCAACCAAAGCTACAAATAGACAAAGGGAAATACATTCACTTTGTCAAAACGGCAGTAGTACAAGAACAAATTGAGCCCAGTAAACTGATTGAGCAACCTACTGAGAATATGAACAAGGCTAGAAGATATGGGATTGGTTATAGTAAAAAATTCTCAACTGATTCAGAAAGTCAGTCATCAAAGAGGTTTCACAAGAACTATTTGAATAGCTATTTCAATTACTATAACTGCAAGCTTTTTCAGAAGAGATATAGACTGAACAATCAGTTGAATAAAGCTAAAACACATATTGTATCATCTGTACACTACACACCAAGCACACAAAAGCTGAGAAAAACCATTTGGAATACAACTACTAGAAAGTCTGTTAGACTAATCCAAGTGTGGGTTCCTAAGGGACTAATCAGCTCAGGACCCAAATAGATATGGTTACCAAGTTATATTGTGTGTGTGATTGTAGGTAACAGGTACAAACAAGAACTCAATATGGTATTTGGACAGTGGATGTTCGCGACATATGATAGGAGATGCAAGTGTGTTATCTCAACTGATCAAATACAGTGGTCCAAACATCAATTTCGGGGACAATTCCAAAGGTAAAACTGTGGGTAAGGGTAATCTTATACATGGTAACTTTACTTTTAAAGATGTTCTATTAGTAGAAAACCTGAAGTATAACTTGATTAGCATCAGTCAGTTATGCGACAGTGGATTCTTAGTACAATTTGACAAAAAATCATGTTCAGATAAAACTTCAACTGATGAAATCATACTAACTGGCAAACGTTGTGGAAACACATATAAAGTCAGTTGGAATGATCAAACTTATGCACCAGTTTGTTTTATTGCTTCCAAATTATCTAAAAACTGGTTGTGGCATAAGAGACTAAATCATTTAAACTTCAAATCCATTGCCTATCTGAGTAAACATGAACTTGTAACTGGTTTGCCCAAAATAGACTTTTCAAAAGAAAAACTTTGCTCTGCATGTCAGTATGGTAAACAAATACGATCCTCTTTTAAAAACAAGGGCTGTAAATCTTCATCCCGATTTTTAGAACTGCTGCACATAGATCTCTTTGGTCCTATACCAATCATGAGCTTAGAGGGAATGAAATACACCTTGGTAGTCGTAGATGATTTTTCAAGATTTACTTGGGTTATTTTTCTCAAATCTAAAGACCATACTGCTTCGCAACTAATAAAGCTCTTCAAAAGACTTTTAAATGAAAAATCAGTTGGAATTGATCGAATCAGATCTGATCGAGGAACTGAATTCATCAATCAAACTATTTCAAATTTCCTAGAAAATGCTGGAATTAAGCATGAGCTCTCAGCAGCCAGAACTCCTCAGCAAAATGGTGTAGCTGAGAGAAGAAATCGGACTCTTAAAGAAGCTGCTAGAACATTGCTTGCTGATTCTGGTATTTCTCAAAGATTTTGGGCAGAGGCAGTAAACACTGCGTGTTACACTCAGAACAGATCAATGATTAATAAAAATCATATGAAAACACCATATGAGATCTGGCATGGAAGAAAAAGTATAATTACTTATTTCAAAATATTCGGCTGCAGATATTTTATTCTTGATAATGGTAAAAATTATTTAAAAGCGTTTGATGCTAAATCTGAAGAAGAAATATTTCTTGGATACTCATCAGTTAGTATAGCTTATATAGTTTTCAACAAGAAAACCCTAAATGTTGAATAATCTGCTCATGTTGATTACGATGAAACTGAACTAATTGATAAGCCAACTGATCAAGTTGAGCTTGTTGATCGATTTACAGATATCAGTTTGGAAGATGATGACAAAAACGAAAGTCATGGAAATCAAAACATAATTCAAACACCTGAACCAGAAGTACTGGACCAATCAGATGTGCAGGAAGTCGTTGCTGATGATCAGTTGATAGAGCACAATGATAACATTCAAATACCAGTTGACGAAGCACCAACTGAGACTGAAAACTGTGTTCAGTTACCAACTGAAGAAATTGCTGATACAACAAATATTGAGTACAGATGGAGAAAATCACATCCACCGGAACTGGTAATAGGAAATCCATCTGATCCAGTAAGAACTCGTAATCAAATGCTAAATTTATTTATCTATTCAGCTTTTGTTTCACAACTAGAACCTAAGAAAATTGATGAAGCTCTTGCTGATCTTAACTGGGTAAATGCAATGCAAGAAGAGCTAAATCAGTTCACTTATAACAATGTCTGGAACTTAGTTCCAAGACCAATTTCAAAAACTATTATAGGTATAAAATGGGTATACAGAAATAAACTGAACGAGGATGGTTCAGTTGGACGCAACAAAGCAAGATTAATGGCACAAGGATATAGGCAAGAAGAAGGAATTGACTATGATGAGACGTATGCTCCAGTTGCAAGACTGGAAGCAATCATAATTTTTCTTGCTTATGCATCACACAAGAACTTCAAGGTATATCAGATGGATGTAAAGAGTGCATTCCTAAACGGTCAACTACAAGAGGAAGTATATGTTGAACAACCCCCAGGTTTTGTAAATCACAATTTTCCTCATCATGTATATCATTTGAACAAAGCCTTATATGGTCTTAAACAAGCTTCCAGAGCTTGGTATGAAACTCTTCCAAAATTTCTAACTGATCATGATTTTTCTGTTGGATCAGTTGATAAGACCTTGTTCAAATTTGCTAAGAATGATCACATTTTATTAGTTCAAATTTATGTTGATGATATGTTGGAACATTTCATGTTCGTAATCTTGATTTTGATGTTAACAAAACTTGTTATTGTGTTTCTAACATATTTACTCAAGTGTGAAGTTGCAAACACAAGAAGCAAGCTGAAACTGAATTCTGCACAAACTGAATTTCTGGCAAGCTTCTTTATTTTGATGATATCTCTCAGCTGGATGATCCAAACGACAATCCGCCAACTGGATTGATTAGAAAACTCAATTTGGAACAAGTCGTATTTCACGTCAGTTGGGCAAAATCGAATGTTATCAAGGGCGAACTGATCGCTGAAGTGACGAACTGACTGCACGAAAACATCAATCAGTTGGGTTTGAGCAGCTGCGGTATTTTGGTCATATCTCTCAGCTCGGTTATTGAAACGAAGCGATTCAGTATGCGTTGGAAAGATAAGACAAAGATTTACAAATCATTCTTATAAGTCAAAGTATGAATCGAAGCTTACGATGCTGATAAATGACAATGAAGCTACTGGTTCTGCACAAACTGAAATCAGTCTAAGCACACCAGCTGAAACTGAACCAGCTGCTGACCAGTTGAGCAACCAACTGAACCAGTTGAACTGAACCGGACCAGCTGAAGACCAGTTGAACCAGACCAGCTGAACTGAACCAGACCAGTTGAACCAGACCAGCTGAAATGAACCAGTTCTGAACCAGACCAGTTGAACCAGTCCAACTGAACCAGTTGAACTGAACCAAACCAACTGAACCAGTTGAACTGATTGACCAGTTGAGTTGACCAGAGTTGACCAGTCGGGAAATTTTCCAGCAAGACGAATTTGACCGTTGCACTTCCTGAAACAGTACAGAAACATTCCCAATGGTCATATTCTTGTATCTAACGTATATATCAGTGTTGGAGCTTATAAATACAACATCTTGAAGATCAAACAAGAGCTTTGGAAGTGGATTCAAAGCATGGGCACTTAGCATGAATATATCAGTTAGTTGAGAGCACAAGCCCTTGTGTGAGGAAACATTTGAGATGTACACTGTAACTGATAAATTCCTCACACACAATCACTCACACATATACAAAGAGTTTGAGCTGAAAAGTTTAGTTGAGTGAGTCTTTACACAAAGACGTAAAACATTGTGTTTGTAGTCTTTGCATATGAGACATTAAACAATATGCTGATTGTGAGGTGCTGCCTACAATCTTGAGTGCTAGGAGTTCAGTTTAGGCAGTAGAGTAAGTCCTAGCTGAATGGGTTTGTACAAGGTGTTGTATAAATCAAAGTCTTCTAGTGGATCCTTCCCAAGGGGAAGAAGGGGTGACGTAGGAGTGTTTGAAATCTCCGAACATCCATAAACAAATTCGTGTCTATTTGTTTATTGCATTTACTTAACATTTCCATTAGTTTTAAAGATGCATTGTTGAAGCATTTTATGTCTTCTTCAAATACCAAAATATTGTATACCAAGTGTTTGATAAAATGCTTCAACTGAATATTTTAACTCATTCAACGTGCATACATTTTAAATGGTTTACAAAATATTTATTCGGTTTCTACGAAGGATTATTTCGAGTATCTTCCGCTTGGTTTTTAACCAAACTCGATTTAATTCATCGGTGTTCAATATTTCAAGAACCGAGCTATTGTAGCTCAACGATTACCCCCCCTAATCGATCCTATCAATTGGTATCAGAGCGGGTTGTTCTTGAAAGAACATTGAAACTGATTTTGATGTTTAAAATTCAAAATTTCAGATTTTTTACACATATATATGCAAAACTGAATTTTCGCGCAGCTTGCAGCGACCGTGGGAAAAATGGCATATCTCCTTGCTCGAGTGTCCAAATGACGAACCGCTTTTTGCGTTGCAAACTAGACTCATAGAGGTTTACAGCGGTATAAAATTTGCACCCTAATTATGCACGAGAAAATACAGTTTATTCGTGGAAGACATAGCATATGTGCTGCAGCAGAAAATGAGCCATGGAGAAAATTGGTTAGTTACCCCTCTTCTTTTAAATTTTTCAAAATTTCAAAAATATAGGGGGAGAACTCATTATAGCTTTAATGAGTAGATTATTTTTAGATATTGAGGGGGATAAAATTTTGTTTAAAATGTTTTGGAATATGACTTTTTGATTCCCACAAAAAGGGGGAGAAATATGTTAGTTGAGTTGATTGTTTATCCAAATTTTGTGATCATAAAAAAGGGGGAGATTGTTGGAACATTTCATGTTCGTAATCTTGATTTTGATGTTAACAAAACTTGTTATTGTGTTTCTAACATATTTACTCAAGTGTGAAGTTGCAAACACAAGAAGCAAGCTGAAACTGAATTCTGCACAAACTGAATTTCTGGCAAGCTTCTGTATTTGATGATATCTCTCAGCTGGATGATCCAAACGACAATCCGCCAACTGTACTGATCAGAAAACTCAATTTGGAACAAGTCGTATTTCACGTCAGTTGGGCAAAATCGAATGTTATCAAGGGCTAACTGATCGCTGAAGTAACGAACTGACTGCACGAAAACAGCAATCAGTTGGGTTTGAGCAGCTGCGGTATTTTGGTCATATCTCTCAGCTCGATTATCGAAACGAAGCGATTCAGTATGCGTTGGAAAGATAAGACAAAGATCTACAAATCATTCTCATAAGTCAAAGTCTGAATCGAAGCTTACGATGCTGATAAATGACAATGAAGCTGCTGGTTCTGCACAAACTGAAATCAACTAGACTGATTTCAGCACACCAGCTGAAACTGAACCAGCTGTTGACCAGTTGACCAACCAACTGAACCAGTTGAACTGAACCAGACCAGCTGAAGACCAGTTGAACCAGACCAGCTGAACTGAACCAGACCAGTTGAACCAGACCAGCTGAAATGAACCAGTTGAACTGAACCAGACCAGTTGAACCAGTCCAACTGAACCAGTTGAACTGAACCAGACCAACTGAACCAGTTGAACTGATTGACCAGTTGAGTTGACCAGAGTTGACCAGTCGGGAAATTTTTCAGCAAGACGAATTTGACCGTTGCACTTCCTGAAACAGTACAGAAACATTCCCAACGGTCATATTCTTGTGCCTAACGTATATATCAGTGTTGGAGCTTATAAATACAACATCTTGAAGATCAAACAAGAGCTTTGGAAGTGGATTCAAAGCATGGGCACTTAGCATGAATATATCAGCTAGTTGAGAGCACAAGCCCTTGTGTGAGGAAACATTTGAGATGTACACTATAACTGATAAATTCCTCACACACAATCACTCACACATATACAGAGAGTTTGAGCTGAAAAGTTTAGTTGAGTGAGTCTTTACACAAAGACGTAAAACATTGTGTTTGTAGTCTTTGCATATGAGACATTAAACAATATGCTGATTGTGACGTGCTGCCTACAATCTTGAGTGCTAGGAGTTCAGTTTAGGCAGTAGAGTAAGTCCTAGCTGAATGGGTTTGTACAAGGTGTTGTATAAATCAAAGTCTTCTAGTGGATCCTTCCCAAGGGGAAGAAGGGGTGACGTAGGAGTGTTTGAAATCTCCGAACATCCATAAACAAATTCGTGTCTATTTGTTTATTGCATTTACTTAACATTTCCATTAGTTTTAAAGATGCATTGTTGAAGCATTTTATGTCTTCTTCAAATACCAAAATATTGTATACCAAGTGTTTGATAAAATGCTTCAACTGAATATTTTAACTCATTCAACGTGCATACATTTTAAATGGTTTACAAAATATTTATTCGGTTTCTACGAAGGATTATTTCGAGTATCTTCTGCTTGATTTTTAACCAAACTCGATTTAATTCATCGGTGTTCAATATTTCAAGAACCGAGCTATTGTAGCTCAACGATTACCCCCCTAATCGATCCTATCATGATATCATATTTGGGTCAACTAATCCCAAATTATGCGAAAAGTTTGCTAAGCTAATGCATGATAAGTTTGAAATGAGCATGATGGGTGAACTGACATTCTTTCTTGGACTGCAAGTGAAGCAACTGAAGACTGGTATATTCATCAGTCAAACTAAATATACAAAGGAGTTGCTGAAGAAATTTGGTATGGAATCATGTTCAGCTGCAAATACTCCAATGAGCTCATCAGTAAAATTGGACACTGATTAAGGGGGAATATCAGTTGAGGCGACATTATATCAAGGTTTAATAGGTTCATTGTTGTACTTAACTTCCAGTCATCCTGATATTGTATTTGTTGTTTGTATGTGTGGTGACCCGGGCTCTAACTCAATTCTTTTGGGATTTATTGGATCTTTGCTCGAAAATGTGGGTCAAATTTTTTGCTTTTAACATGAACTCAAATGTATAATTAAAGCATAACATGTCTCTATATTAGTTAAAAAACATAATGTACATACAAGTCTGTCTAGTACAATCATACGCTAGTGTTTAAATACCAACTACAAATATCAGTAGTACAAATCTAATAAGCAAACACTAGAAATCTTCAACGCCCGAGATCTCCACGCTATCATCAATCTCTCATCTAGCTCGAGACCCAGATCCTGCCCCACCTGTTGCCATGCACACATACAGACACGACAACAGCCGGATAACTCCGGTGAGAACAAATCCCAGTATAAAACATGGTAAGCATGTACAGAAACAATCTAAATCATAAAACATGCTATCATGAACATATTCAAAAGTAATAGATTTCATAATCTATGAAATCAAATCAAAATAAGCATGCAACTCAATTCAGATACACATGCAATTTAAATCAAGTCATATAAACAAGCTGTCATGACTGAAAGCAATAAACATGGATTTCATAGTCTATGAAACCACATTCATAACCACATGCAGTTCTAGTCAACTCATGTCTAGACTCGACTCAACTATATCTCTAGGGATCCCGGGGTGAATAAGACGTCACTGTCTGTCACCTACCCTCCCAATCGAGGTGACGTACGTCTTATTCCTAGACTTCGGTCACCTCTGTATCGAATAATCTACAATAGGAGGGTGTCTGCTCCTATGTAACGATACACCGAACGTCTAGAAGCCTGACTATCTGTCAAACTTTCCTATCTCAAATGCAATGTATAACAATCTGTAAACAAAGCATGCTCTTTTCAAAAGATTTGAATATAAGTCTATAAACAAATCATAATCATATCAAAAGATAAACAATAATCAAGTATGTGATTTTATTGGGAAACTCAAATGAGATCTGATTTGAGTTATATCTTCCCAGATATCACATGAATTATACCTTTGTCGTCCCGGTCTGACGAAGACGAAATTTCGAAGTCAAATCTGTCCATATCCAATCTGAAAAGACAATATCGAATACATAGTATCAATGACTGACTCAATTCACAATCTGTTCTGATCAATACTCAATTCAGTACATAATCTGATCAATATCTGAACACTATACAATCTGACTCATATCAATGATATCACAATATAATCGAATTCATATCTGAATCTGAACAATCTAATTTAACTGATGTTTCGACGGCATAACAATACTGTCTCGATAACCCCGTCAGTCTAAACATCACAGATATAATATCAGACTTCGTAATCAATAACAATATCAGTCATAATCTCAATAACAATACAAATCTGTCATGAAATCTCAATCAAATCAACTCTGAAATTCATAACAAATACAGAAACAATCTGTTCTTCAATCTGACTTCGATTATACAATATTTACGGTAGCAGAAATGTCATATCTGCTTCATATTCAATTCTGACAACATCATAATTACAAAACATCTCAAAACGTAATAAAACTTACGTCCTTGTGTAGCTCGAGTCGAGAGGAACTCGATACTGCGTTCGGATTCGAATTCTGATGCACGGATTCTTCGAAATCATAAATCTAAAAGGCGTAAGGATTTTTCCTCTCCAACCTTCGACCCTTTCTGAAATTCTGAGATAAACCACGTGTAACTATCATATATATACTGCATGCAACCGAATAAAACGTGGCATAGTTTTTCTTGTTGCACGTAAGACCGCGGGTGCGGTGAGTGTAAGGAGCGCGGGTGCGCTCAAGCGGTGATCCTAGCCATTCTCTCGGCAGCTCAGACCGCGGGTGCGCTTCTTGCAAGACCGCGGGTGCGGTGTCCTCAGCGCGGGTGCGCTCCGTCTAATACCGCGGGTGCGGTGTGTCTACGGGATTTGTACTTAATTTTCTGCACATGCACCGCGGGTGCGGTCGTGCTAGCACCGCGGGTGCGGTCGTGCCAACTTCTAAATTCTAGCTTTCTGATCATGCAACACCTGGTTTCTCAAATCTTTCTTCCCTCATTGCATGTCATGCATTCTCATATCTTTCGAGTCTTATATTAACGAAGATTAACAATCTTGGTTTATCAATTCTATAATTCTTGGGCATTACAGTATGTGTGCTAGATTTCAAGAAAATCCTAAGCAATCACATTTCTCAGCTGCTAAAAGAATTTTGAAATATCTTAAGGGTACACAAAATGTTGGGTTATGGTATTCTAAAGACTCTACTTTCAATTTAATTGGATATTCAGATGCAGATTTTGCAGGATGTAAGCTTGATCGTAAAAGTACAAGTGGATCTTGTCAGTTTCTAGGAGACAGACTGATCTCTTGGTTCAGCAAAAAGCAGACATCCATAGCTACCTCAACAACTAAAGCAGAATACCTTGCTGCTGGCAGTTATTGTGCACAACTGATCTGGATCTAGCAACAACTGAGAGATTATGGAGTAATTACAAATGAATCGCCCATATTTTTTGACAATACGAGGACAATTGCCATAACCTATAATCCAGTTCTTCATTCAAGGACCAAGCATATAGATGTCAGGCAGCACTTCATTAGAGATCATGCTTTGAAGAAAAACATTAGACTGGAGTATATTTCAACAGAGCAACAAGCAGCTGACATCTTCACCAAACCATTACCCGAGACTAAGTTTTCTTACTTTCGCAATATTCTTGGTTTAATTGACTTGTCTTAAAATTATTATTGATATTGCTTTACTAATAAAATTATTTGCAGAAAATAAGAACACAACAACAAATTGGAAATGTTACTTTATTAAGAATAAAATCGATTTCATCTTACAGAATATAACTTAGAACCAACTGAATCTTGCCATTTTGTAATCCAATTATTCAACTAATAAATTCGGATTCTAAAAAATGATTCAGTTGTAGAAATCTTCTCAATCACATGACATTCCTTCCATAGCATTTCTTGTAACAGAAAATTGTCATCAACCAGGTCTGTAACATGCCTGACTTCAAAACGATCAATGTATTTTCTTGTTGTTGCTGCTTGAGCACGAGAAGGAGCAGCACCACTACTACTTATCCTCTGCAAATCATGAATTTTGAACCATGTTGACATCACTTTCGTCAAGACATATTCCTCCATCGTTTTCTTCAACTCTTCTAAATAAGGACTTAATTGTTCAGTAACTTGAATATGCGTACTGCTGTATGCATCAGAATTACTTAAATCTGACATATTGAACTGTTATTGTCTCACATTTTATCTCTCTCATCTTTTTTATAGACAGATGACATTAAATGTTGAAGAAACCAAAGAGTCTCAAGTCAACCGAAGCGTTTTTCTCATTTACCCAGGCTTATTATTTATCAGTTGTTCATTATCAACTGATATCAGTTTGTCATTTATTACTTAATTCTTAACTGATTTCAGTTCATAGTCAACTTCTATAAGTTAGTCTTTCATCAGTTCATCTGTTTAAGTTCACAATTCATATATAACAACTGATGAAATTTATCATTTGCAGGAAAGAGAAGACAAAGTTAAGCTCATATAAATACTTCATTCAACCATAAACATTTGCACAGATTACTTCATCATATTTTTCCTCTACAACAATTATCCACATTTTCAACCAAGAGGATAAAGGCGCGGTAGATGTCTTGACAAAGCTATGAGAAACAGCTATGCGCTTAAGGATTTTCAGTTCCTTTCGAAGCATTAGCTGATATATATGACCTTCCTTAAAGATGTCCACCAACACAGCTATGTTCAAGTGCTCCCGCACTTTTTTCAACTCTGCCACCAGTTCGGGAGTGGTAGCCTCTCCAGTATTATACAGGAACTCAAGCCTCTGTAACTTTTCCCAGTAGTGAAGACTCTTATAGAAGACTTCATCTTCTATAACAGCCTCCTGGTCTCCAGAGCAAACGGCGAAGCACTCGAGCTACTCGCATCTGCCATTCTTTTTGTCTGGAATATTTTCACCAATATGACTGAAACTGACTGTGATACTTCTATTTATAGCCGAAATCAAGGAAGCTGAAGGGCCGTCAACGTTTCAGCAAACGATAATCTTTCTGACCTTTAAATTTATTTTATATCATCACTTTAATTATCATATGCATGTATTAAGAGGTTAACAGAGAAGACAAATGTTAGTAAACTCTCAACTGAAAAGGACACAGTCTTACAACTGATCGTTCAGTTGGGTATTTCACTAATCTTCTCATATAAGTTAACTAATTAACCATATTATATTCCAAATCAAGTGACGTGACTGTCTGCTATCTAATGATGTATCTTATTTTAAAAACGTGGAAGAATTTGAACCGTTTAAATTATACACATGCTTACAGCACACGTACAAATATATTTTTATTCAATTTTTTTCATGGACTGACACGTGTCCAGAATTTAAACAGTCACATACATATAAATAATTACCCCTTCAATTCAGTTTTCTTTCTTACGCGTACATCATCTCTCAGAGCAAACTCATACACTCAGAGCTTGTATTTCGCAAAATTTCAGAATTCCTTACTCTCGGCAATGGCAAATAAGATCCCTGCTCATATATTGAACGCTATGGCTATCAACTTTGAATCAATCTTTATCAGTCGAAGAAGTCGATGTGAAAAATGTATTTCTGAAGCTTGAATCAGCTGGGCTGAGGATATTCTTGGGGCAATACTCGCAGGAGATTTACCCAAAAGAACTCTAGGACCTCTACTCAAATGGATATATCAACTCTGATGGAAGCATCATTTCCACTATAAATGACCAGTTGGTGACCATTTCTGAAGATTCTTTCGGAGAAATATTTTCATTGCCTTCTGATGGACTGGTACACCTTGCTGATGTTAAAGCATCAGATATTGAAGAAATGAAAACTGCACTCTCTGCTGATGGACGGAAAATCAAAGTTTCCGATCTTAAGAAGGAACTGAAGCATGAGGTTCAGTTGCTGGCTGATATCGTAGCCAAAGGGCTATTGGCTAAGGCAGGATCGTATGCTGCCCTGACTTTGGAAAAGTTTCAAGCTATTATGGTTATTATGACTGGAAGAAAATTCAACTGGAAACAACTTATTTTCAGTATCTTGAAGAATATGTTTTCCTCCACCAAGCAATCCAAAGGATTTGCAGTGCCGCTGAGCTATTTGATGAAAGTCAAAGGGTTGGTGGCTGATGATTCGGAGCGATTATCTAAATTCAAAATTTTCAATGGGAAGAATGTTCTACCACCCAAGACTAAATTAGATATCTCTCCTGATCAGTTCGTGAAGATCAAGAAGGAGATTGGGACGCAACAGGCTGCTCCCAAATCAGCTAAACAGGCCAAGACTTTGGCACAACTGAAGACAGTTAAAAGAAAACTGATTATCAGTGAATCCGATTCCGAGAAGACGCCCTCTCCCAAAGTTGACAAAAAACCAAGAACGCAAAGGACAAAATTACCAACCACAGTAGAATCAATTCCTACTGAAAGGATGAAATCTTCGAATGCCCAACAGCCTATCAAAGCAGTTCCTCTGAAGATCATCCCACCAGAAATCTTATCTGATGCAACAAAGGAAATAGTTAGGATCAAAGCTCCTCTAATCCATATCAATCGTCCTACTGTTCTAGCATCTGCCAGACCCAAAGGTATAAAGATTACAGAACTGGTGGATACTACTCGTACTGGATTGGAAATTCCACACATCCTCAGTACTGAAAAAGGCAAGGGCAAATTGATTGAAGAGCCCAGGCCATCCAATTCCATTCAAACTCATATTGACCTTGTTTGGGAACATGTTAATAATTTTTCAGCATCAAAACATCAATCCTATGATGCCTGGACCGCTTACAGAACTCAGATTTTTTCTAAGCAGTTGAAAAAGAAATCCAAGCTGAACAAGTTTATCAAAATGGAAGCAATTGTCCTCAAGATGGTCAAAACTGCCACAATTGTTCAGGATTTGGAGAGGAAAACCTATTTTTTACACCAAATTCAAGCTAAGAAGCTATCTCAACTGCTTGAGAAATTGAAGGCAAACTACATTCCCACCAATCCAACTGCTTATAATGATCGAGCTGTGATCACTCAGCTAGATACAGATCTTACTAGCTTGCCAGCTCAGATAAAGGCATGGGAAATGGATCAGGAGTTAGTTCTTCCTGAGGAAGCCTCTGAAGAAGAAAAAGAAGAACCCTCCTCTCAGTAGAAAGAGCCACCCTCAGAACAAACTATTGATACAACTGATGAAACAGTTCAGGATGTGCCACAATCATCTGCTGTGGAACATCAGCTGTACTCTGAAGCCGACTTGAATTTTTCCAACATTGATGAAATTATTCAATCAGTGGTGACAGAATCTATTATTAGTGAATCCATTTCTGAATAAGTTGATCACTCAACTGATCAAATCACTCAAGAGGTTCCTATCTCAACAGAAGCACCAGTTCAGCCTGCTGTTTCTAAACTAAACGAGCAAACAGTGGTGCCTACTCAATCACCAAATCAACAGATTGCTAAAAATATGGAGGCGTTGATTTCTTCTGAAAAACTTCCAACTGATGAACCAGTACGAATATCAGAGGACTATCAAATAGATGAATCAGTTCATTTATCTACACAAAATCTAGATTTAGTTCTTGAAGAAATTCAGGAAATTCAGAATAATATGAATAAAATGATCAATCAAGTCTACAAGATTCAGCATAATCAATTAGAGCATTCTCTGAAACTGGAACATTCTGAAACATTCAATTCTCATAAACTGATGGCAATTCAAGATGCTCTAACATCCCTCTCTCGAACAGTGGATGAAATTCAGAAGAACAGAGGTTTGGTTAAGAGTCTCTCATTGACTCAAGACTCTATCAGCAAACGAGTTGATGTTGTGGAGACACTCGTATCAAGAAAGATAGATGTACTTCAAATTGCTTTAACCTCTGCTATTGAAAACATATCCAACTCTGTCAACTTTCTATCAACAGATGTTCGGAAATTATCATTGCAGATGGAGTTGTTTGTCAAAAAGGGGGAAGATATCAAAGAGATTCTAGAACAACAAAAGAAATCTTCTCGTTGAAGAAAAATCTCTACAGATTCGTGTAGTCCATTATTCAGTTGATCAATCTCTTATTTTATCTACAATGAGTTTCCATTATTCAGTTGATCAATCTCTTATTTTATCTACAATGAGTTCAGATGTTCAGTTATTATTTACTTATTTTTGTCAAACACCATAAAGGGGGAAATTGTTGGAAACTAAATTCCGGCGTTTGACAAAATATGAACCAACTGAAAATACAAACCAACTGATCGAGTAAATTGAACTCAGCAACTGATCGAGTAAACTGAACTCAACAACTGAATCTAGTAAACTAATCTAAGCAACTGAAACACAATTCAGTTATTCTCCTCACCAGCAAATCTGGAACACGTCAACCGACAAATAATACATTCAGCCGACCCTTCAACTAAACATGTCTCGGGAAAGAACATTCATCCGACAAAGAGACATAGAAGACTACAACTGAATATGAAACGCCGCACTTCAATCAATACAGCTTAGAACAACGCATTTTGGCTAAAGCAATTAAGACGCCGCATTACAATAAATGAAGCAAACAATTACCAAGGAATAACGAAGTGGCAATCAATGGATACAAAGATTCAAATATATCTCAAGTTACAGTTAGAAGGGAAGCTTATCAATATGACAGAAGAACAACTGAAGAATAAGGAGATCATTCTATTCAAAGATTGATGTTACTCTGCTAAAATCTC
The DNA here is from genome assembly GCF_022965805.1 of Primulina eburnea. NCBI lineage: Eukaryota > Viridiplantae > Streptophyta > Magnoliopsida > Lamiales > Gesneriaceae > Primulina > Primulina eburnea. Next base: position 59,377 of record NW_027331648.1, on the reverse strand, counting down.
AGCTTACTCTTACTTGGTTTATTCGTAGCAGTCAAGGCTACAATTTGAGCTCACTAGCACTTTGTAATAATCATTAAATTCGATAGTTCTAAGATCAGTTACACACTGAGAACATTTTGTAATACTAAGAGTTTCAGCTTTTGGCAGTGATAAGTCCAAACTGAAGTGGGTCAGTACAAATCTTGTATTCGTTCAAAGTCTTTTAGTGGAATTCCTATCCTTGAGATAGAAGGGGTGACGTAGGAGTAATTGAAATCTCCGAACATCCAGAAACAATCCTTGTGTATTTTATTTCAGTCTTGTATTCTATCTTTCAGTCAGTTACTTTCCGCAACTACTTTAGTTTAACTGATTGTCATTGATCAACAAGATTCCGAGAATCAGTTTGTCACCAAACTGAACTCAAAATTCGAAAAGATCAGTTTTCATTGTGAGTGTTTATTCAACCCCCCCTTCTAAACACTCTTGATACGTTAATCGATCCTATCACACTTGGTGTTGGTAACACCACAGTCAACACCAGTGGTTATGAGGCAATCCTTCCATAAAAATGTTTTGGCTTAGACATGTAGCTCCCACACTAGAATAATGATCTTCAAAAACTCTTCTAGGTAGCTTTTTCCATCTTTATTTTGATTTAGAAGTGGTAGCTCACACACTAGAAGAATGGTCTTCAAAGGACTCATCTAGGTAGCTTTTTCTATTTTCTTCTAATCTTATAATTTTAATTTTTCCATCTTTCTATTTTTCACCAAAAACCTCAAGTTCCTCAATTCACCTCTTTCGCATTGGACATGTTCAAGAGGTTATTGAAATTCCTTATTTGTTTGATGATTGAGATTGAGTATAAAGCACTTACACAACTTGATTGGAGGATTGTACTCAGTCAGGGTCTGCACTTAGGAGATTACCATAATTAGTATGCATAACATAATAAAATAGGATGATTATGATTATGCAATATGCCTAGCATCCTAAAAATGGACTTTCATGAAAGGTGTTGTCACTGGTGTTGGCAACACCAAGGACAACACGGATACATGATTAATGTATGCACATGCTAAAAGACTTTTGAAGATTGAAAAATTTCTCAAAGTCCAAAGGTTTCGTGAATATATTAGCCATCTGGTTTTCAGTCCTAACAAATTCTAGTCGAATTATGCATTTTTCAACCAATTCTCGAATAAAGTAATGTCTTATTTCTATGTGTTTTTTTCGAGAGTGTTGAACAGAATTCTTGGAAATGTTCATAAAACTGGAGTTGTCACAATATACAATCATGATGTCATTATGGAAACCATAATCCTCAATCATTTGATTCATCCAGACAAGTTGTGAGCAGCAACTAGCAGCTGTCACATATTCAGATTCAGCAGTTGATAGGGCACACAATTTTTTTTCTTACTATACCAGGACACAACATTATTCCCTAGGTAAAAACACATGCCCGATGTACTATTCCTATCATCTAGGTCTTCGGCCGAGTCAGTATCATAAAAACCTACCAAATTTGTGTTTGTCTCTTGTGTGTACCACAACTCTAATTCTAGTATACTTGCAATGCATCTAAGTATACGTTTCACAGCTTTTAGGTGTGATGTTTTTGGATTTTCTTGGTACCTAGCACACAGACACACACTGAACATGATATCAGGACGAGTAGCAGTTAAGTACAAAAGACTACCAATGATGTTGAGTACATGGAGTTGTCCACATCGTCGACAATATCATCTTCAGACAGTTTTTCACTTGACCCCACCCCATGGGAGTTTTCATATGCTTCGAATTATCATTTGAAATTTTTTTAAGCAGATTCTTAGCATACTTGGATTGACATAGAAATATACCATAATGCAGTTGTTTTACCTGTAACCCAAGGAAGAAATTCAACTCTCTTACCATGCTCATTTCAAATAGTGAAGACATGCACTCAACAAAGTTATCAACAAGTTTTTGTGATGAAGCACCAAAGGTAATGTCATCTACATAGACTTGGCAAATAAAAATATCATGCTTCAATTTTTGAATAAAAATGGTTTTATGAACCTGACCTCGTTTAAAGCCCAAGTCGATCAAATAATCAGCCAACCTACCATACCATGCATGGGAGCCTGTTTCAGTCAATATAGAGCTTTCTTCAGCTTATAGCCATGGTTCATGTGATGTGGATATTAAAATCCATTTGGTTGACTTACATATGCTTCCTCATTTAAAATTCCATTTAAAAAACGCTCTTTACATCCAGACCTAGTCTAGCCCAGCGCATCAGCCCCTAGCCACAAGAAAAACTATGTGTTTCTTTCCTTAGATCCCGTAGGTCACGGCCATAGTTGTCAAAAGCGAGAGGCGAAAAAAAGCGCTCAAGTTTCTTGAGGCTTCAAGCGCAAAGCAAAGCGCACATTTTACGGTAAAAAGCACAATAAACATTATAAAAAAATAAAAATAAAATAAAAATTCTTTGAAAATGTGATAGATAAAATATCAAATGTCATTATAATCATCATCTTCATCTTCCAAATCTACGTCCCGCTTTACGGAAAAAATCACAATAAACAAAAATATTATAAAAAAGTTCAAAATAAAATAAAAAAGTATTTGAAAATGTGATAGATGAAATATCAAATGTCATTATAATCGTCATCTTCATCTTCCAAATCTACGTCATCAACCCCATCACTTGATTTGTATCCATCGGTATCTTCTTCTTCTTCTTCTTCTTCTTCTTCAGTTTCATCATCTATGTTGATCTCTTCTTCGTCCACAAGACTAGTTCGAGCTGAAGATTACTTTCTTTTTGCTGAAGTGGAAGATGACACTCCTTTTGAAGTAGATGCATTTCGAGATCGAAAGTCACATGCAATTTCACCAACCCCAACCGCTTGTGCTACATCACTCCAACGCAAATCATCATCTTCAAAGACCAAATCGTTATCATCATTCTCTTTATCACTATCATCCAACTTTCCCAACAACCATGCGTTACTATCATCTATTTCTGACAAAGAAATATGATCAATCTTATCTCGCATGGCATATGTTCGCCTCAACGCTCTGTTGTATTTGATATATACCAAATCATTCAATCGTTGTTGAGACAACATATTTCTTTTTTTAGAATGTATCTACCAAAAAAAATAGAAAGTAAGAAGTTAGGTTCATATTCCATAATATAAATTTAATATGTAAAAAAATTTCTAACTTACATGTTCAAATACACTCTAATTACGTTCACAACCTAAAGAAGAGCATGTGTGTTACAAAATCTTCATTGCAAATGTTTTTAATTCAGGTGTTAATGCACCATAAGAAGACCACCAATCAGCTTGAAAGTTGAAACACAAAAAAAAATATAAGATTAAATTTCTTATCATCCAAAGTTCGTATCTATACTATAAGTAATGTTTGAGAACTAAATTAATATTGCACTAAATATTATTTACCTGGTGATTTTGGAGCTCTTTGTCTAATAGTCATTGGTAAACCAAAAAGTCCTTCTGCTTTTTTGTATTTACCCAATTGATTTATAATCTTATCTTGTAAATATTCACCTCACACCAATTTAGCTATGCATTTGTACAGACCCTCCAACACTTCTTCATCATTTTCTATGTCACGATTTGAGTAAAAAAAACTCAAGATTTAAGAATATCCAGCCGCATTCAAAGGATGATGGAGTTGAACGTTCCATATTTTGTCGGTGATTTCAAAAATACCACCATATTTCTCTTCATTATTATTAATGATGCAGCAATAGCTTCTTTGGCTATGTCCATTGCCTCATAGATGTAACCCATTGGGGACATTTTTTCACCGTCTACTAGCCGCAATACTTTATGCAATGGGACACCAACTTTTAATGCATAAAATGTAGTTTTCCAAAAGGAATGCATCGATATCACTTATGCAACACGTTTTCCAGCCGCCTCTCTAGATATCAACTTTTTGCCCACTTTTCAGATTTAAACATCTTTCTCAGATTTGCTTGTTGAACTTAAAACCTCTTTAAAGTCAAAAGTGAAACGAGTCTTTGCAGTTCTTACAATGTCTCTCTGTCCAGTAAACTACCTCATCATGCTCGACAATTGTGGTCTATTGTAAATATAACAACTGTAAGGCTCGAGATTATTAGTTTTCATTAATATGATACTCGGGAAGATAAGAGAATGCATGACGTGCACGGAAAGGAGAAAAGACATGAGAATTAGGGTTTTGCAAGACTGCACCCGCGCTCAAAACTGGAGTGCACCCGCGGTCATGCAATTATGGATTTTAGCAAGAAAAGCCGAAGCCATACCGCACCCGCGGTGCATGGACAGAAAGTTGGCACATTTTATTCGTAGCATCACCGCTCCCGCGGTGTAGGAAGACTGCACCCGCGGTCTTGCAGAGACCGCACCCGCACTCGATATTTTGTGAAAATGCTAGGGTTGCCGAAACAGGAGCGCACCCGCGGTGCTGCATGCGAGAAAGCCACTCTTGTTTCTTGTAATGACACATGGCAGGGTATATATATAGATGGGTTGCTGATTCATTCTCTTCCATTTTCAGCAGCTGGGAACCGAGAACAAGGTTGGAATTCCTTCAAGTTTCTTGTGCTAGGCGTGAAATTGTGTAAGAGATATTCATCCAAACCTCAATATAAGCATAGATTTGTGTTCCTTGTATCAAGAGCTACAAGGGGATGTGAGTTTCTTCTCATTTCAGCATGATTTAAAGTTTAAGTATTGGGGAAAATTGGATATAATGATTATCATGTGTTCTTAATATGTTAAGCATTATAGAACTACAATCGAATTGATTTTTGAATGTTGTATGAGTGGGTTTCGATTTTCAGCATGTATTATGGGAAATTATATAGATTTCAGAATATGTAGGTATATTCTGAGGAGACTATGAGTTGATTTGGATTGATCAAGATGTTATTGAGTTATCGGTATCGGAGAAATACACTGTTATGCCGTCGATTTATATTGAGATGTAATAGGAAGGGTATCAAGAATTGTGGTAGACTATAAATGTGTTTCATTGAGTAGAAGATTTATAGAATGCACATTGGTTATACCATTTCAGATTTATATTGGTAATCTCAAGATCGAGACTTCAACTACGACGACGATTATACAACAACGAAAGGTATAATGCATGTTTTGTTTGGGGAGATACAACTCAAATGAGATCACATTTGAGTTTCTCAACCAAAATCACATACTAGATTTATTGTTTATCTTAAATTATGATTGTGATTTGTTTATAGAATTTGTATTCAAATCTTTTGAATTGATTATGCATTGTTTACAGATTGTTAATCATTGCATTTAAGATAGGGAGTCTTGACAGAACAGTCAAACTTCTAGATGTTCGGTGTATCACAGCGTAGGGGAAGATCAGTCTCCTATTGTAGATGTGGATACAAATTAGGCCGAAATCTAGGAATAAGACGTACCGTCACCCCGATTGGGAGGGTAGGTGATAGATCGTCTTATTCACACCGGGATCCCTAGAGTTCTAGTCGAGTCGAGTCCAGACATGGTTTGATTCGCATTACATGTTTATATGATTGTCATTCATAATGGCATGTTTCATATTTTAGATTGATTATATGCATGTATACATGCTTATACTGGGATTTGTTCTCACTGGAGTTTCCGGCTGTTGTTATGTCTGTATGTGTGCATAACAACAGGTGGGGCAGGATCTGGGTCGAGACAGAGATGAGATCGTGATAGCGTGGTGACTTCGGGCACAGCAGAGGACTAGTGGTTTTTAGTAGATTTGGACTAATTGTATTTGGTATTGTATTAAACACTAGTTGGATTGATGTAGTAGAACAAGACATGTTTGTATGTTTGTAAAATAAATAAAGAACTTATGCTTGTTTACAGACATTAGAATTAATGTTGAAAAGCGAAAATTTGACCCACATTTTTTTAGAAGATCCATTTAATCCCAAAGAAAAGAATAGAGCCCGGGTCCCCACAACAGGTGGTATCAGAGCCATAGATCCTTTAGAGTGAGATAAGATAGAAGGAGCGGGGTAGATCGAGTCTTCTTCCTTGCTTTATGATGTGCTAGCATGATTTATTGCTTTCCTTATTGCATGTTGTACTGTTATCTGACTTGTATTACAGCATGTAGTAGTAAAGACTGAATCAGAGCCGATTCTGGATCAGAGGTAAATGATCAGAGGAGGGTTGATACAGTTGTATAGTTTGTACACTAATTTGTTTGAATATCAGATACATGCCTCCTCGAAGAGCAGCCGTACCTTCGCGACCCATAGCACCAGAGCAGGGTAGCACATCCGGGGATCCAATGGACGTTACAGCTACACCCATGGAGACTCTGTTAAAACGATTCCAGTCCTTCAGACCACCTACCTTAAAAGGTACAGAGAACGCCATCGAATGTGAAAGCTGGTTGGAGGCTATTGAGATGTTGTTCGAGTCTCTAGAATACAGCGATGAGAAAAGAGTGAAACTTATTGGCCATCAACTGCAAGACGTGGCTAAGAATTGGTGGTTGAACATCAAAAGAGCATTGGAACAGCGTGGCACGGAGATTACATGGAAAGCGTTCAAGACAGAGTTTTATCAGCGATTCTTTCCTATATCCTACCGTAAAGATAAAGGCGCTGAGTTTGCAAACTTGAGGCAAGGGCAATTGAACATCGAAGAGTATGTCGCTAAATTTTCTTCCTTGCTTCGCTTTGCACCTCATGTTTCAGGTAGTGATGAGGCCGTGGCAGATCAGTTTATAAACGGCTTAAATCCCGATATCTTTACATTGGTAAATACTCGAAGACCCAACAATTTCGCTGAGGCATTAAACCGTGCCAAAGGAGCAGAAGCAAGATTTCTTAGGCAACGGAATGCTCCGTATGTTGCTCCGAGTCCGAGACCACCACTACCTTCAGTACAACCTCCTTCTAGATTCGATACCGGTGGTAGTAGCAGCGGGCGGAAGGATCAGTTGAAAGCAAAAGGGAAGCAGTTCAAAAGACCTGGGAGCAGTTCGTCGAGCTCCAGTGGATCCAGACAGAGTGGTTTTGATCAGAGTACAAGATATACAGGTGTCTACTGCAATTCTTGTGGAGGTAGACATGCGACTGAACAGTGCCAAGGAGTCACGGACCGATGTAATTTTTGAAGACAACCAGGTCACTTTGCCAAAGTCTGTCCACAGAAAGGTCTACAGCAAATGCAAAGTGGAAGAGCATCTGGTTCAGTACCTCAGCTGGAAAGACAAGCATCATCGGTCCATTCCTTCCAGCCACCACAGACACAGACGCAGCCCAGAGCCAGAGGTAGCCAGACCGTGAGCCAACCTCCTCGACAACAGGCTCAGGTGTTTGCATTGACAGAGGAGCAAGCACAGGATGCCCCAGATGATGTCATAGCAGGTAACTGTTCTCTTTGCGGTTATCTTGCTTATATACTGATAGATACGAGTGCATCGCATACATTTATCTCAGAACGATTTGCATTGTTGCATTCTCTGCCTGTTGAGTCTTTGTTGGATGTAGTGTCTATTACTTCTCCGTTGGGAAGTGGTTTGATAGCTGTGACTACGGTTAGGCATTGCATCTTTCAATTTGAGGGTCATGAAATTAATCTAGATTGCATAGTACTTGGGTTAGATGATTTTGATTGTATTGTTGGGATTGACATGTTAACAAAGTACAGAGCCACCGTGGATTGTTTCCACAAGATTGTCAGATTCAGACCAGAAATGGCAGAAGAGTGGAAGTTCTACGGTAAGGGTTCCAAATCTCGGATTCCCTTGATTTCGGCTTTGACTATGAATAAGTTGTTATAGAAAGGAGCAGATGGGTTCCTTGTGTATGCAGTAGATGTACAGAAATCGAGCCCGGCATTGGCAGATTTTCCAGTAGTACGGGAGTTTGTGGATGTGTTCCCAAATGAAATCCCAGGGTTACCTCCAGCTCGAGAGGTAGATTTTAGCATAGATATTATGCCAGGTACTGTTCCTATATCCCGAGCTCCGTATAGGATGGCGCCTGTTGAACTGAAAGAACGGAAAGCACAACTAGAAGATTTGCTAGCCAAGGGATATATCCGACCTAGTGTATCTCCTTGGGGCGCACCAGTGCTGTTTGTGCGAAAGAAAGATGGATCGATGCGATTGTGTATAGATTATCGGCAATTGAACAAAGCGACCGTAAAGAATAAATATCCATTGCCGCGCATCGACGATCTATTTGATCAATTACAAGGATCCTCTGTTTATTCTAAGATCGATTTGCGATCCGGATATCATCAGCTTAGAGTTCGAGATGTAGACATACCGAAGACAGCATTTCGAACCAGGTATGGACATTACGAATTTATTGTCATGCCTTTTGGTTTAACAAATGCTCCAGCGGTATTTATGAGCTTGATGAACCGAATCTTTCAGAGTTATTTAGATGATTTTGTGATTGTCTTTATTGATGACATTCTGGTGTATTCAAAGAACAGAAATGAGCATGCAGAACATCTAAGAATCGTATTGCAGACATTGAGGAATGAGAGATTGTATGCTAAATTGTCAAAGTGCGAGTTTTGGTTGAATAGAGTTGTCTTTTTGGGACATATCATATCTGGAGATGGTATTGCTGTAGATCCAAGTAAAGTGGAAGCTGTGATCAGCTGGCCAAGACCGACTTCTGTGCCAGAAATACGCAGTTTCATGGGTCTAGCAGGATACTATAGAAGATTTATCAAAGATTTCTCCAGTATTGCAAAACCAATAACCCAATTGACACAAAAGAATGCGCCATTTATATGGTCTGAGGATTGTGAGTCTAGCTTCGTGGAATTGAAGAAGAAGCTGACTAGTGCTCCAGTACTGACCATACCTTCAGGTACGGGTAATTTCGTTGTATATTGTGATGCCTCTCACAGAGGTTTGGGATGTGTTCTTATGCAGCAAGGTCATGTGATCGCATACGCCTCGTGACAATTGAAGCCACATGAAGTTCGATACCCCATTCACGATCTTGAATTGGCGGCTATCGTATTTGCATTAAAGATCTGTCGTCACTATCTCTACGGCGAGAAATTTGAGATTTACTCCGATCACAAAAGCCTGAAGTATCTATTTTCTCAATCAGAACTGAATATGCGACAGCGTAGATGGCTTGATCTACTGAAAGACTTTGATTGCGAGATCAAATACTATCTAGGGAAGTCAAATGCAGCAGCGGACGCCTTGAGTCGAAAGGTTTGTTCTTTATCCTTATCGACGATAGGTGTTACAAAGTTAGTTGAAAACTGCTGTTTGTCTGGATTAGAATTCAATACAGATAGTAGGCCACTACGACTTGCTTCCATTCATGTTGAACCTGATTTGATTTGGAGGATTAAAGAAGCACAAAGAACGGATCAGAATGTGCAAAAATCGATTCAGATGGTTAAATCAGGGCATTTGTCAGAATATCAGGTACGTGATAATGTACTATATGTGAATAACCGTCTTGTTGTGCCAGATGTTTCAGATTTGAGACATCAGATTTTATCGGAAGCACACTGTAGTAGGTTTAGCATTCACCCTGGTGGCCGAAAGATGTACAACGACTTGAAGACACAGTTCTGGTGGAAGAAGATGAAGTCAGATATCGCCGAATTTGTGTCAAAATGCTTAAATTGCCAACATGTGAAGGCCGAGAGGAAGAAGCCCGGAGGTCTACTTCAGAGTTCGTCTATTCCTGACCACATTTCCATGGATTTCGTGACAAAGTTACCCCGATCTTCCCGATGCTGTGATGCGATTTGGGTCATTATTGACAGACTGACCAAATCCGCTTGCTTCATTCCGTACAAAATGAAGTATCGACATGATCAGATGGCGGAGATATATGTCCGAGAGGTAGTCAGATTACATGGTGTGCCGAAGTCTATCGTATCAGATCGTGATCCACGATTCACTTCACACTTCTGGCACATTTTACAGCAGGCCTTAGGTACGACATTACACCTGAGTACTGCTTATCATCCTCAAACCAACGGACAGTCAGAGCGGACTATCCAGACGTTAGAGGATATGTTGAGAGCCGTAGTACTAGATTTTGGCACTAGTTGGCAAGATTCTCTACCTCTTTGCGAATTTTCTTACAATAATAGCTATCAGACAAGCATTGAGATGGCACCGTTTGAAGCTTTATATGGCAAGAAGTGCAGATCTCCGCTGTACAGGGATGACGTCTCAGAAGTACCAGAACTTGGGCCAGATATGATTCGTGACATGACTGAGAAGGTGAAAGTCATTCAGAATAGAATGAAGACGGCACAAGATAGGCAAGCCAAATACGCCAATGTCAGACGTAGACCGTTGGTATTCGAACAAGGAGACCGAGTATTTCTAAAGATTTCCCCATTCAGAGGCGTAGTCAGATTTGGTAAGCGTGGGAAGTTGTCTCCTAGATATGTCGGTCCTTACGAGATCTTAGAGAAGATTGGCGACCGAGCCTATCGACTTGCTCTTCCTCCTTCGTTATCCGGGATACATGATGTCTTTCATGTGTCAATGTTGCGTAAGTATATACCAGATATTTCTCATGTCATTCAGCCTGACGAAGCTGAGCTTGATCAGACCTTGAGCTATATTGAGCAACCGATACAAATTCTGGATCGGAAAGAAAAGAAGCTCCGGACGAAGACTATTCCATTAGTGAAAGTCCAATGGAGTCGTCATGGCATAGAAGAAGCGACTTGGGAAACAGAAGCAGATATGCGCCAGAAACATCCCGAATTATTTACATGATGTAAGTAAATCTCAGTATTGATTATATTACTTATCATGTATGTTTGATAATTACCTGCGATTTCGGGGACGAAATCATTTCTTAGAGGGGGAGAAATGTAAGGCTCGAGATTATTAGTTTTCATTAATATGATACTCGGGAAGATAAGAGAATGCATGACGTGCACAGAAAGGAGAAAAGACATGAGAATTAGGGTTTTGCAATACTGCACCCGCGCTCAAAACAGGAATGCACCCGCGGTCATGCAATTATGGATTTTAGCAAGAAAAGCCGAAGCCATACCGCACCCGCGGTGCAACCCAGACCGCACCCGCGGTGCATGGACAGAAAGTTGGCACATTTTATTCGTAGCATCACCGCTCCCGCGGTGTAGGAAGACTGCACCCGCGGTGACAAGACCGCACCCGCAGTCTTGCAGAGACCGCACCCGCGGTCGATATTTTGTGAAAATGCTAGGGTTGCCGAAACAGGAGCGCACCCGCGGTGCTGCATGCGAGAAAGCCACTCTTGTTTCTTGTAATGACACATGGCAGGGTATATATATAGATGGGTTGCTGATTCATTCTCTTCCATTTTCAGCAGCTGGGAACCGAGAACAAGGTTGGAATTCCTTCAAGTTTCTTGTGCTAGGCTTGAAATTGTGTAAGAGATATTCATCCAAACCTCAATATAAGCATAGATTTGTGTTCCTTGTATCAAGAGCTACAAGGGGATGTGAGTTTCTTCTCATTTCAGCATGATTTAAAGTTTAATTATTGGGGAAAATTGGATATAATGATTATTATGTGTTCTTAATATGTTAAGCATTATAGAACTGCAATCGAATTGATTTTTGAATGTTGTATGGGTGGGTTTCGATTTTCAGCATGTATTATGGGAAATTATATAGATTTCAGAATATGTAGGTATATTCTGAGGAGACTATGAGTTGATTTGGATTGATCAAGATGTTATTGAGTTATCGGTATCGGAGAAATACACTGTTATGCCGTGGATTTATATTGAGATGTAATAGGAAGGGGATCAAGAATTGTGGTAGATTATAAATGTGTTTCATTGAGTAGAAGATTTATAGAATGCACATTGGTTATACCATTTCAGATTTATATTGGTAATCTCAAGATCGAGACTTCAACTACGACGACGATTATACAACAACGAAAGGTATAATGCATGTTTTGTTTGGGGAGATACAAATCAAATGAGATCACATTTGAGTTTCCCAACCAAAATCACATACTAGATTTATTGTTTATCTTAAATTATGATTGTGATTTGTTTATAGAATTTGTATTCAAATCTTTTGAATTGATTATGCATTGTTTACAGATTGTTAATCATTGCATTTAAGATAGGGAGTCTTGACAGAACAGTCAAACTTCTAGATGTTCGGTGTATCACAGCGTAGGGGAAGATCAGTCTCCTATTGTAGATGTGGATACAGATTAGGCCGAAGTCTAGGAATAAGACGTACCGTCACCCCGATTGGGAGGGTAGGTGATAGATCGTCTTATTCACACCGGGATCCCTAGAGTTCTAGTCGAGTCGAGTCCAGACATGGTTTGATTCGCATTACATGTTTATATGATTGTCATTCATAATGGCATGTTTCATATTTTAGATTGATTATATGCATGTATACATGTTTATACTGGGATTTGTTCTCACCGGAGTTTCCGGATGTTGTTATGTCTGTATGTGTGCATAACAACAGGTGGGGCAGGATCTGGGTCGAGACAGAGATGAGATCGTGATAGCGTGGTGACTTCGGGCGCAGCAGAGGACTAGTGGTTTTTAGTAGATTTGGACTAATTGTATTTGGTATTGTATTAAACACTAGTTGGATTGATGTAGTAGAACAAGACATGTTTGTATGTTTGTAAAATAAATAAAGAACTTATGCTTGTTTACAGACATTAGAATTAATGTTGAAAAGCGAAAATTTGACCCACATTTTTTTAGAAGATCCATTTAATCCCAAAGAAAAGAATAGAGCCCGGGTCCCCACAACAACTTACCATCAATGTCCGTTCATATAAATTTCTGAGGTTAGGAATTTTGAATATTTACTCAAGCATCAAATCTAAGCAATGAGCTACACATGGAGTCCAATACAAGTGTGAAAATTGTTTTCCAAAAGAAGACCTGAAAAAATTAAGTAAATTTACTTTAAAAATTGAAAAATTAGATTTTTAATTCAATTTTTAATTTAAAATATTACATGCTATAACATTGCAGCTTGCATTATCTGTTACAACTTGAACCACATTCTGTTCTCCAATTAGATTCACAAATTTACAAAGTAACTCATACATCTTATCAGTTGTGTGAGAATAACTTGAAGCATCCACCGATTCAACAAATATGCTTCCTTTAGGACCATTTACCAAAAAAATTATAAGAGTTCTACTTTTTTTATCCATCCACCCATCTGCCATGATTGTACAATCATACCTAGCATGATCTTCTTCGTGGGATTTGAGAAGTAGGTTCATATTTTCCAAATTATTCTTCAAATAATTAACTCTTACTTCATGATATGATGGAGGTTTCATTTTCACTCCAAAAGTCCCAATGGCATCAACACAGGGTTGCGAAGAATTATATTTAATAGCATTAAAAGGAATTCGGCATCATACATCCACGTAGAAAATTTCTGAACCGAATTTTCTCTTAATTTCATCTTATTTTCATCATACTGGCCTTTATTTTTCACACGTCTTTGTCTGAAAATTTCTTCTATATCTTTCACAAATAAAAAGATCAATAGGCCCTGCTTGTTTACACTTTTTTACCCTGCACTGTAGGAGGGATTTTTTAACCAAATATTGGTCGTTTGCCTTTCATTTTAGTTTGATATCATCATCATCATTTTCTTCTTCTTCTTACAAATCAACAATATCATCTAAATGAGGAATATCATCCATTTGATTCTTCAAATCACTCTTTTTTTTGCATGAACTCTTTAATTTCTTCTTTAACATGCTCAGGAGATTTCAGACAAGCTTTTACATTTCTATTGCCCCCAACTAGACTTCACACACAACGTAGATGTAGACCACTGGACTTAGGCAGAGGCAAAGAAGATTCGCAGTGGCTAAGAACATTGTACTTAGAGATTTTAATTATATAATTGGGCTGGACTTAAAATTGGATTTTGAACTTGGCTAAACCTGGACTTGGGATGTCTTAAAAAATATAAAGTCGGCTGCTTCTTTGAAGCACACAAACGCTTGCCCAACAAACAGAAGTGAAGAAAACTGAAGCATGGGCTTTCTCCACCTGATGCGCTTCAGATTCTCTTGAAGCACATCGACATCGCCTAGCCTTGCTCCACTCGCTCGCTTGCGCTTTTTACAACTACGGTCGCAGCCCTTCTCCCACCGAGCCACCAAGGACCACGGCTACACCAGACCAATCCTCGACCCCAAGCCATCTTCCCTAGACCCTACTGGACCAGCCTAGACTGCCCTAATAGAGCCGTGCACCACTCCTTCAGAATCCGTCCAAACTCGTGCATGGGAAGAGTCCTTGCACTTGTGGACTCTTCCCTACCTGTTGTCCATGAGTCCTAGCCATTCTAGGACTTTCCCTAACACTGAACCACGTCCAGCATGACCTTTGCCCAAGCCCCTGCCGAGCCGCATGCGAGCCTCTCCCCTAGCCGACCCCCAACTCAAGGAAATCCATGGAGAAAGCCCTAGGCACGTTCTTTCCTAATCCAATCTCTATTTACAGCCTCTGTGTTGCCCCTTTACGACCCCTTTTTCCTAGCCTTTAACACGTCCTACTGGCAGCGTGTCCTTAGAATTCATAAAGTTTTTCAAACAAACGTGAAATTATCAAACTTTGACAATAATTATCAAAACGTTAAGCTATTCATATTCAAATATTTTTCATGCTAAAATAAGTAAAAACATGCATATTATGATTTGAATGTTGCGTCAAAAGAGTTTAAAACGTGCCTTTGCATTTTTAAAACGCTCGAATACGCTATCGTTGGCGTGGGTTGCGAAGAGAGACGAATAGACGACGAAAATTCCTTGATTCTCTTTTCCTAATTTTCGAAAATTTTAGGTGTGTGTTGTGTGTGAAGTTTCGGCTGCTATGGCTCAAGAAAAACTCTAGGTTTCTATTTTATAGGTTTTGAAATTTGCATGTTAATGGGCTCAGGTTTTGGGCATGTGTTTAGGAGCATTTGGGCCTACTAATTTTAGGTAAATTAGGCTCAATAACACCTATTTAATTGAAAAATAAAAATTTATAAAAATTAGTTTTCAAAAATAATACTTTGGTTGATTTAAAAGTCCCTCGTTTGCCCAAAACCGAGTTTTCAGATAAAATCGACCTCGTCTCGTAAAATAATTTGGGCTCCAACATTTTTAGAAAATTTTAGTCATGTATAATCATATAACTAAGCCTCAAAAATATTTATCGAAAAATATTTTATCTCGATCGTCTCTGGTCCCCTTTCCACAGCCTATTTTCGAGTATTCAGGTAGTTTTCACGAAATCATGCAATTAGATCTCCAATCATATACTATGTATCATTTGAGCATTTAAAATCAATTAAATGAAGTGAATAAGTAATTTAAATCATTTGCATGTATGCGGTCTACGCGTACTGAAGTTTTCAGGCGTTACTAGAATGATTGACACGTCTCACTGATATCTCACGAATAAATATATGTAAGATTGATTCACAAGAGACTTACTAATTTGTCCAAGAGTTTGTTTAAACTTTAATTTGGGAAAAGTCTTGAGTTTGATATATACTTAAATCTCATTTCCTTCTCCGACAATTTTTGAGTTCGAGACCCATTTAAATCACTTCATTCCACAAAATATTAAACACAAAATGATTTTTGATGCGAATCAGAGTCCAAATTTATTTTATCACAAAAGTCTAATTTATAGTAATTTAGAATCAATTTTCCCCAAAATTCTCTTAACTCAATTTTAGCAATAAAGTATTGGTTCTTTTAAAATTTCATGGTGTGGGGACCCGGAAGCTAATCCAGTTCTTAATCGTTATTGGGACTAATTAATCAATTTATAATGAACATGGTCTAAATTTTTTTTAAAATTACACAGCGGAAACATAATGTAATTAAATTCAAATTACATATTAAACATCACATACAACTATTGTATGATCTACAATAATCTGACTAGGTTCATCTACAAGTCAGTGCTGAATCCTAAGTTGCTTCAAAGCCCGGAACTCCACGCTATCTAGTCCAGCCTCGTGCTCTTCTCGACCCTGATCCTAGCCCACCTGTTGCCATGCACACATACAAACAAGACAACAGCCGGATAACTCCGGTGAGATATAAATATCCCAGTATAAATCATGTATACGTGCAATCATATAAACAATATAAAAGCATATAACCGAAAATCATATCTTATATCAAAATCATGACATGAATAAATAACAAGAATAAGTCATATTCTAAACATGTACCCTAATCCGGAACATAATTCGATATCAAGAATAACTTCTATTCTAAGCATGTACCAATATCAGGAACATCATTCAACATCCATCAATACCAATCGATATAACTGTCACTCAAACTCGTGACTCTACGTTTTAGACTAGACTCAATCCTAGCCTAGGGATCCTGGTTTCCAAATGTGGTGTTCCTATATCGAATTCCGTAATAGAAGGAACTCTGATCCTATTACTCGATATAACCAAATATGGTGTTCCTATATCGAATTCCGTAATAGAAGAAATTCCAATTCTATTTACTCGATATAACCAAGCATCCGGTGTCCTGACCTAACCGTCATGGACTATAGCTCTATTACTAATATCCTATCTTGAGACATCGTGCAATGTGCCCGTGGCGATACCACCACTATCAGGCACTTCTGTCACAAGATTATTCATCTCATACCTGTTTCTATAATTCAAGAGAACAAGTACATCAATCAACTCAATGCCAATATCAATGCAATAA
The DNA here is from genome assembly GCF_022965805.1 of Primulina eburnea. NCBI lineage: Eukaryota > Viridiplantae > Streptophyta > Magnoliopsida > Lamiales > Gesneriaceae > Primulina > Primulina eburnea. The sequence goes on along the minus strand of NW_027331648.1, from coordinate 42,646 downwards.
AGTAAAGTATGTGATTTAGGGAAACTCGAGTCAAACCTCACTCGAGTTGTGCAATCCCAACTCAACATTAATTTATACCTTTATCTTCTCGCTCAGAAGAAGAAGAAGAAGAAGAAGAAGTCCCGACTCTATCTCGGTCCATTCCCAATCTGATAAGGACAATTGAATAGGTATAATATCAATACACAACTCAATTCAATATCTGTTCTGATTAATATTCAAATCGAAATATACTCTGATCAATATCGAATCAAGATGCAATCTAAATCAATACCGGATCTGATCAATATCAATCAACTGATGTTTCGACGACATAACAATACAGTCTCGATAACCCCGTCAATTCAAACATCACAGATATAATACCAGAATTCGTACTCAGTATCAGTAGGAATCATAGTCTCAATGATGACATAAATCTGATATCAATTCTCAATCAAATCGACTCCGAAAATCATAACAATTACATAATCAATCTGTTTCTCAATCTGACCTCAATTTTATGATGTCTAACATGATAAGAACATCATATATGAATCCTATTCAATTCTGACAATAATCTAATTTCAAAACATGTCAAAACGTAGCAAAACTTACGTCCAGTTATAGCCTACATTGATAGGAACTCGATACTGTACTCCGATTCAAAATCTGACGGACGGATTGAAATAAAAAAGCGTAAGGATTTTCGTGAATCTTCCTCGGCCCTTTCTTCAATTTTGAGGAAAATGGCTTGTATATATACATACATAAATATATATATATATATATATATATATATATATATATATATATATATACACACACACACACACGTTGCATGCAAGAGGCCAAATGTCAAATTCTTGTTTCGCATGCCTCGCGCTCGGGCGGTAAGAAAGTACCGCTCGGGCGCGAAGCCTTCTGTCCGGGACCACGCTTATTATCCATTGGCGCTCGGGCGGTAATTCTTTACCGCTCGGGCGCCATACGTTCTGCCCAAACTTTATAAATATGGTGCATTGGCGCTCGGGCGGTTCTTTCTACCGCTCGGGCGCCAGATGTTCTGTCCTACATCTTAGCTTATAATGTACCGTCGTCCGGCTTCACCTCTCATGTCTTATTTGGCTCCTGTGATATTTGCTAATAACAATTCTGACAGTTAATCAACGTCTGATTACAGTCATTAAATCTCGGTCATTACACATCGTTCGCTATATTTCAAATATTTTGCAATGGCGAGATTTTATTAAATTTCCTTTTGAATCTGATTTACTTTTTATCATCGATATAATATTCGCTTGAGCTTAAACCATACAAAAATAGTTTTTTTTATAATTGATAATATAGAATTACTATTAACAAATCGGTTGGAAATTAAATTTTTATTATTTGAAATTTTATTTCATTTTATATAATATTGATCATGATTAAGAATAATGTATTACCGATACTATTTAAATATACAAAAATAATTTTATAAATAATTTGTATTTTTTTTAATTATTTAAAAATATATATTCATTCAACATGTTTTTCAAATATGTGTGTGTGACTGTATAGAGACACCGTTTAAATTAAATTAGGACTAAATCAAGTACTAATAATGTAAACTAGTACACCGACACACGTGTTGCGTGCTTGTATAATATTTTTTATAATTCATTTGATTTATATCTTAATGAAGATCAAAATATAATTATAAGAAATAGTGAATGACTACACTTTAATTTTGATATATAAAATAAAAAAATTGAAAAATAAAAGAATAAAAATTTGACTTCGGTAAGAGTTGAACCTATAAACCTAAACCCCAAAAAACAATTACTATATCAACTAAACTACACAAAACTTGGATTAAAATTGTAACATTTTATTAATATATATAATTATGAAAACAGATCATGATATCAAATTTAGTTATTTTAATTATTTCAAACTTAATAAAATATAATATAATATAATATAGAAGTATAAACATCAATTTCCATATTTTAGGTCGTTTTAGGTCCGAAACACTGGCCTTCATCTATCCAACCAAAAGGTGCCACGTAGCTCATGTAATCTTTTGCTTGGTTGTCATTGAAATTTGCCCCAGTGAGGAAAAATTTGCCGATTTGTTCCAATTACGCCTCAACTATGGTGTTCCCTACAGTGATCACACCATCTCCACAGGTTTCCTTCCCGAAGACGGCTTCTCCGATCATCCGCCGCGCAATCCGGTGCGGCTCCTCTTCAGTTTCTGCTCAATTTGATCTCAAAACCTACTGGACGTCTCTGATTAAGGAGATCGACCAGAAACTCGATGAGGCCATTCCTGTGCAGTACCCGCAGCAGATCTATGAAGCCATGCGATACTCGGTTCTGGCTAGAGGCGCCAAAAGAGCGCCGCCGGTCATGTGTGTCGCCGCCTGTGAGATTTTTGGTGGTAATCGCCAAGCCGCCTTCCCCACTGCCTGTGCTCTTGAAATGGTTAGATTTCTAATCTTCCTTTGTTTTTTTCCTTCTCAGAATTAGGAGTTAGCATTAGTTCTTTGTGGACTGTGTTCATGTCAATTCCATTTTTTACCATCTGTATTACAAAAACTTTTCGTATAATTTTCACCGTCATGCAACGAATGAATTGGAGTTGATTATAGATAGGGAAATGTTTCGTAGATAGTTGAAACTATTTATTTAGGCGTTCAGTTTTTGTTATTCAGCTGTTGTATTGCGCGTAGCGAAAGAAATGGTCTCGTTGCATCAGGTAGATGTGATCGGGCATGAATACGTTTCCTTTGAGGTCTCAAATTGTTCAATTCATCAATCAACTTAGTTGATTGTTCTTGTATCTCTTGTGCATTATTGTTTGCCTGCCTTTATAAATTAGGTTCATGCTGCTTCGCTTATCCACGATGATTTGCCATGTATGGATGATGACCCATCTCGAAGAGGCCAACCCTCTAGTCATACGAAATTTGGAGTTGACATGGCAATACTAGCTGGGGATGCATTGTTCCCTCTTGGTTTCCGCCACATTGTTTCACACACCCCAACTGATCTCATCCCTGAGGCTCGCCTCATTCGGGTAATTGCCGAGATTGCAAGAGCGGTTGGGTCCACTGGCATGGCTGCTGGTCAGTTTGTAGACCTCGAGGGTGGACCAAATGCAGTTGACTTTGTCCAAGAAAAGAAGTTTGGTGAGATGGGTCAGTGCTCAGCAGTGTGTGGAGGCCTTTTAGCTGGTGCATCGGATGATGAGATTCAGCATCTGAGACAATATGGCCAGGCTGTAGGTATTTTGTATCAGGTGGTTGATGATATTCTGGAAACAAAATCAGGGATGGAGATTAAGAGTAGCAAGAATAAAAGGAAAGATAAAAGTTATGTATCTGCATACGGTGTTGAGAAGGCGATAGAAGTGGCCGAGGATCTGAAGTCTCAGGCTAAAAGGGCATTGGAGGGATTCGAAAAATATGGTGAGAGAGTTATGCCATTATACAGTTTTGTAGATTATGCTGCCGATAGAGGTTTTAGCATGTAAGTGAGAGCTACAGATAGATGACCAACGTAGTTCACTATGCCATTATATAGGATGACGATAGGCACCCACCATCTGTATGTCTGGGTTCTCTTTTGTCTATGACTTTGGTATACCATCAGAAAAGAATTGTATCAGAGCAGTTTTTCCTCCCCAAGAGGCGAAAGTACAACGTTATTGAAAGATGAATCATACATTTTTAACTTGTATGATTCCGAATCTGCTTAACTATTGTGCTTGCTGTAGTTATTTGTGTCATTTTCAGTTTATAGAAATCCTGCGATGGGGTGTCATGTCCAGCTTTTGTTAATGAAAAAATAATGGTGGGCATCTCGAGAATCTTCTCATAGGCTTGACCCAAAAAAAGATGAAACTTAACGGAGATTTTGTAGGGTAATTAGGTTTCATGACCCCTTGAATTCTATTACCTCATACTCTTCCTCTCATCTTACTCTCTCAAATTCTTGGTTTCATGCCAGAGCCAAAACTGGAGTGCAAAATTAAAAACTGAAGATATCTTTTCCGTGGACCGGAAACATTATATAAATTATATGAGATTTTAAAACTACAGTGCCACCCATCTTGGCTGGCTGCCACTATTGGTGCAGCCAATAGAGATACCATCATGGAGAAAACTTGAATGCTTATTTTGAGATAAATATGAAAAGTTTTATATAATATATCCTGGGATAATGGTTTTTTAAAAATCATTTTATTGTATTTTTACAAATCTTTTATCAAACTAACAAGGTGATTCTTATGTTTATTTTTAAAAGGTAAAAACTTGTATGAGACGGTCTCACGGGTCGTATTTGTGAGACGGATCTCTTATTTGGGTCATCCATGAAAAAGTATTACTTTTTATGTTAAGAGTATTATTTTTATTGTGGATATGGGTAGGCTTGATCCGTCTCACAGATTAAGATTCGTGAGACGGTCTCACATGAGACCCACTATTTTTTAAAAACTTAAGAAACTATCCGTCATTTTTTATTGGTTGGTTTTTTTGAAAAATGCATATATTAGTAAAAAAAATAATAAGAATAAGTTACTAAATGTTGAAACTGGACAACTAAAAATGAAATTATAACATGTATATTTGGGATAAATAGAGTATTATTTAATCTATCTATACTATTCATTAAGGTAGAAACCGCTATACATAACTAACTTTTGGCAAAAAAATATCTTTAACCAAATCTACCCTTCATACATTTGCCTATAATATTTTTAGAATATTTCTATTACATTAAATTTTGGTAATGACAAATAACAACATTGAGTTGTTTCATATCCAACCTCTCTTTAATTATAATTTTAGATTTTCAGACCGCTGAATCATTTCAATCCATTCGGATAAACATCAAAAGTTTAAGCCATTTTCAGCAATAAAGTCAAGTCGAATATTATATGAACTCTAGCTGCAAAATATAATCTGTAAAACTGACCAGCTCAAAGTCTTGTTTGCAATACATGTGTTCAAATCGTTGAAAATCCAACTGCACTGCAACCAGGTCAAACTTGAGTAATTTCCAAAAGGATATTGTGTGACAAGTCGTTCAACAGCAGCAATATTTAGAATGATTACATAATATCCTACCAACTCCTAAATGATAGAAATCTGCATATTTCATCCATGGTCCGTCAGCTTTTTGAAAGGCAAATAGCCTAAAATCGCAAAAGTACAAGGGTAACAGTACAAATTAGCGTTGAAAAGAAAATCCAACTGTTGGAGCTCTTCAATTATAAATATGATGACTCAAAAACTTCAAATAACTCTCTGAAAAACTCTTGCGCATCTGCCTATCTGCTTCTCAAAACATTTATGAGCACACTTAAACAAACATAATTTAAAGCTGCTCACACATATCTATCAGAATATATCAGATCTCCAATACCAAGTCAAGCTTTCAAGCTGACCGTTGGGTTATTTTTTGTCATTTTATGGTGAAATGAGGGTTATTAAGCATCTAGACTTTGTAAAGTGATCACCAAGAGTTTCAGCACAGACAATGATAAGTCCTAGCTGAAGTGGGTTGTTACAAGACATTGTAAAACCAAAATTTTTTTAGTGGCAACCTTCCTACGTGAAAGAAATGGTCATTTTGGAGTGTTATTTTCAAACATCTATAAAAATATATATCTCATTTCACTGCACTTCACATTCTTTCATATTATTTTCAAGTTGTTACTTGTTTACTATCGATTTCATTATACAGTGCATCATTGGTCAAGTCGGACCGTTTCCGCATTATTCACTTTTCGATGGTCCAGAAAAACTATTTGTTCGAGCATACCCAAAGAATGAAATGTAAAGACGGTACCTATAAAGAAGTCCAAGGACCTCAACAAACTCGAGTTGCGTGACTTGTTTTGTGATTTTAAAGGCTATGAGTTTGAACTAGGAATCCAAATAGAAGTAGAGTCATCCACTTCACAACCATCTAAAGCTCTAACAGCCTTCTGGTGGCAACATGCTTGGTACCGCTTATGGGGTCAAATCGATACTCTCTAGCAGCCACAGCCTCAATTCCAACAGCCAACAAAAAGCTTCCAAGCAAAAATCTAGATAAGCAACAAGGCTATGTCTTTATATGTTAAAATTTTGCAAATTTATAAAAAGAATCAGTCTAAATACAATTCTTATCGTAAAAAATACTAAGTTAATAAAAATCAAAACTTGTTTTAACTGTGGAAAATGAGGTCATTTTATTGCAGATTGCAACAAGCCGAAAAAAGACAATAAGAAGCCATTCGAAAAGATATGGTCCAAAGATAAAATATATTCCAAGAAAAAGAGAGATCAAAGAGTACTTATTGCTAAAAAAGTCAAAGAACAAATGGGTTGGCTCAGTCTCATACTCAGATCAATTCAGTTCAGAGACCTTCTCAAGTGAAAGTGATTATGAGAAGGTTAAACAGATGTTGAGCTAGAGACTCGAGACATTGAGCTGGAAATTGTTAATGACATATTATTTAATTTTGATTCATTTGAATTCACACAAAAATCTTGTCACATAACTGCATGATATGGTATATGAATTTAAAAAACTATCGCAATTATTTTATAAAGCTAAGGTAGAAAGCTAAAAACTAACAGTTAAATCAAACAACTCTAACTGTTTGCAGCGAAAGGAAGTTGACAGTCTGAAAGTAAAAATCAATCTGCTAGCAGCTGAAAATAATGATATGCAAAAGTGTTCCAAGAAACTATCAACGAGAATAAACTATTGAAACTTCTAGTCAACTCTTGGAACAAGTCTACTTCCTACATTGAGAAGATGAACAAGTTTCAAAAACCAGCCGATGATAGAATTGGGCTAAGGTTTGGCAATAATGAGTGCAGTACTTCTAAGGTGGGCACTCAATCGTGTCTAGAAAAAAACAAGTCTAAAATGGTAAATTTTGTCCAGTTTAGTACGATATATGACCATAATCAGCCCGAAGTTCAATCAAGCTAGAATGTAAATTCTGATAACAGGATAAAGCACTGTGGTTTAGATTATATTGAACCAGAGAGTTTTAAGCGAACATGGCTAAAAAGCAGAAAAAATCAAGTCGTTTACAAAGGCTCGAAATGGTTTTGTAGAAAACCAAGTCTGACCAGACATTACTTATTTGAAGGGAAAATCTAATCGTTACTGTTGGAAACGAAATTCCGGCGTTTGACAAAAGATTTACCAACTGAATCCAGCAACTGAATTTGACTAACTGATCGACGTAACTGAACACGTCATCAGTCAACTGATCGCTACAACTGAAGTCTATTCCATCGTCAACTGATTTTTACCAGCTGATTTCTCAGCTGTACACGTCATCAGTTGAAAGCGACAACCGACAAATAGTACAGCTATCTGCAACTGGTAATGGCTCGCCGCATTTCAGAATGAACAGTGTACGATTGTCAGAATATATCGACGTGGCAATCAACGGTTAGAATATTCAAATATCTTTAATGCTACCGTTGAAAGGGAAGCCTATAAATAGTCGAAGACAACAACTGAAGAATAATCCGACTCTCAGTTATTTTATCTCACTTGTTGTTACGCTGCAAAAATATCCATTCACATTCAGAAATCAAGCTCACGCTTATCAGTTATATCAGTAGTATTCTAGACTACGCTCTTGAGCTTATATAGCACTTTGTAATCGATTGATAGATTTTCCAAGTAGTGCTAAGATCAGTTACGATCTGTAAAAGCGTTGTATACTAAGAGTTTCAGTATTGACAAAGTGATAAGTCCAAACTGAAGTGGGTCAGTACACCTTTTTGTATTTGATCAAAGTCTTTTAGTGAATATCCTATCTGCGTGATAGAAGGGGTGACGTAGGAGTTATTCAAGTCTCCGAACATCCAGAAACAAATTGTGGTGTTATTACTTTCAGTTATCTTTTACAGTTAGATACTCTATCTTTCAGTCAGTTAGTTTTCCGCAACTGTTTATTTAGTTTAACTGATTGTTGTTGACCGAAAGGATATTTTAGATTCAGTTTGTAATACAACTGAAATCAGTTTGTCGAATAATAATTTTAATCGAGCAGTGTTTATTCAATCCCCCCTTCTAAACACTCTTCACCCGTTTCATTGATCCTTTCAAGTGGTATCAGAGCAAGTCATATCCTTTCAAAGAATATCTATACTCAAATCGCTCACTATGTCTTCATTCAACAAGATTCCTATGTTCTCCAGAGAAGACTTCGACGATTGGAAAATCAGGATGCAGGCTCATCTAGCTGCACAAGATGATGACATGTGGTACGTTATAACTGACGGACCCATGAAGATTTTGAAAGCAAACACAGCAGTTGCAATCACAGATGGGGCACCTCACCGTATTGAAAAGCCCAGAGATGAATGGACTGCTGAAGACGAGAGAAAAGCTAATTTGGATAATGTAGCAAAAGACATATTGTACAAAACATTGGACAAAGTGACGTTCAGTAAAATCAAGATGTGCAAAACAGCCAAAGAGATTTGGGAGAAATTAATCCAGCTTTACGAAGGCAATGAACAAACCAAAGAAAACAAGCTATCTGTTGCTGTACAAAAGTTCGATAACATCAGAATGAAAATTGGAGAAACAATGCATGAATATGATGAAAGAACCAGCTGCATCATCAACGAACTGAATGCACTTGGAAAAGTGTATACCAATAAAGAAGTAGCATTGAAGGTTATCAGAGGTCTTCCCAAAGAATGGGATGTGAAAACCATGACTACGAGGGAGTCTAAAGATCTGAACAAAGTTGAACTCCATGATCTGTTCGCTGACTTAAAAGCATATGAGTTTGAACTGCAAACTCGAGAAGGAGAACCATCTACCCCAGCAGCAACTACTGCCTTAGCTGCTGTAAGATCAGAACCAACTGGTTCAGTTGAGAAAGCTGCAGATCAATTAAGCAATGACGCCATGTCATTGTTCATCAGAAAATTCGAAAGATTCATGAGGAAGAATCAAGGGAATTTTCAGAAGCAGTACCAAAGAAACAATCCCAGAGAAGAGTCCAATGCATGCTACAACTGTGGCAAACCTGGTCATTTTATTGCTGACTGTCCCATGCCTAAAAAGGATAGTCAAGTTTCAACTGAAAGAAAGAAGAAAATGTATGAGTATAAGAGGAGATCTAAGGACGATAAGAAGCCTTACAGAAAAAAGCATGAATTACTCATAGCTGAGGATAGCAAAGCCAAATGGGCAGAGACTGACAGCGAAGAGTCAGAACCAGAAACCTCTTGTAGCTCTAGTGAAGATGAGGAAGAAGTGAAGTGCTTGATGGCTGATGACACAGAAGTTCAATCAAGCAGCCAACAAGTATTTGACTTCAGCTCAACTGATTTCACAAGAGAGGAACTTATTTCGACTCTTCATGACATGGTTAGTGAATATCAAAAGCTTGCCTTATCATTTGAAAAGGCCAGAGTAGAGCAAACTGATCCCTCTGACAATAAGACAACAACTGATGTATCAGTTGAGATGCTGAGTCTAAAAAGGAGATTGCCGAACTCAATACTAAAAGGAGCAAGAATCAATTAATGATTCAAAAGTTAATGCTTGAAAATACAAAGCAAACTAAGCTCATTCAGGCTTGGAATAAATCATCCGTTGCATTGACTGATATACAGAACTCTCAGAAATCATTTACTGATAAAACTGGCTTAGGGTTCAGTAGCCAGGATGAAATACCTTCCAAAGATATTCAACCAAAACTGAATATGGACAAAGGGAAATATATTCACTTTGTCAAATCAGTTATGGTACAAGAACAAGATGAGCCGAGTAAACTGATTGAACAGCCAACTCACAATATAAGCAAGGGCAAAAGATGTGGTATTGGTTATAGCCCAAGAGTTGTGACTGACTCACGAAGTCAGCCACCAAAATTTTTCAACAAAAATTATTCAAATGGTTATTCATACTACTATAACAGCAAGCCAGTTCAGAAAGATACTGACTGGCTGAACAATCAGTCGAAAAAGGGCAAATCACATGTTATATCTTCTGCACACCATACATCACACACACACAGACCGGGAAAGACAATTTGGAATACAGCAACTGGACGATCAGTTAGACTGATCCAAGTTTGGATTCCTAAAGGACTAATCAACTTTGGACCCAAATAGAAAAGGGTACCACAATCTTATCTTATGTTTGATTGCAGGTAATAGGTACAAGCATTGGATCTATATGGTATTTGGACAGTGGATGTTCACGCCACATGACAGGAGATTCAAATTTATTAACTCAACTGATCAAGTACACTGGACCAAACATCAGTTTTGGAGATAATTCTAAAGGTAAAACTGTGGGTAAGGGTAAGCTTATCCATGGTAATTTCACCATTAATGATGTTTTATTAGTTGAGAATCTCAGGTATAATCTGATCAGTATCAGTCAGTTATGCGATAATGGATTCTCAGTTCAGTTTGACAAACATTCTTGTTCAGTCAAAAACTCAACTGAAGAGATCATCATAACTGGTAAAAGGTGTGGAAACACTTACAAAGTCAGCTGGAATGATCAACCTTATGCACCAGTAATGTTTTATTGCCTCAAAATCTTCTAAAAACTGGTTGTGGCATAAGAGATTGAACCACCTAAATTTCAAATCTATTGCATATTTGAGTAACCACGATCTTGTTAGTGGATTTCCCAAAATGGATTTTATCAAAGACAAAATTTGCTCAGCATGTCAGTTTGGCAAACAAATCAAATCCTTTTTTAAGAACAAGGGTCTTAAATCTTATTCCCGATGCTTAGAACTGTTACATATGGATCTATTTGGTCCTATACCAATCATGAGCTTAGGGGGAATGAAATACACCTTGGTGGTTGTAGACGATTTTTCAAGATTTACTTGGGTTATATTTCTCAAGTCCAAAGACCAAACTGCTGCTCAACTGATTAAGCCTTTCAAAAGATTATTAAATGAAAAATCAGTTGGAATTGATAGAATCAGGTCCGATCGAGGAACTGAATTTATCAATCAAATTCTTTCAAATTATTTAGAGAATACCGGAATCAAGCATGAGCTCTCAGCAGCCAGAACTCCTCAGCAAAATGGTGTAGCTGAAAGGAGAAATCGGACCCTCAAAGAGGCTGCTAGAACAATGCTTGCTGATTCCTCTATCTCTCAAAGGTTTTGGGCAGAGGCAGTGAACATTGTGTGTTACACTCAAAACAGATCAATGATTAATAAGAATCATATGAAAACACCTTATGAGATCTGGCATGGAAGAAAAAGTGTGGTTTCCTACTTCAAAATATTCGGCTGCAGATGTTTTATACTTCTCAATGGTAAAACCCATTTAACAGCTTTTGACGCTAAATCTGCAGAAGGAATATTTCTTGGTTATTCTTCAGTGAGTAAAGCCTATAGAGTCTTCAACAAAAATACTTTGAATGTTGAAGAATCTATTCATGTTGTGTTTGATAAGTCTACACTAACTTCTAAGCCAACTGATACAGTTGAGCTAGCTGATAGATTTACAGATATAAGCTTGGACGATGATGATGATGAAGAAGATATCCATCTTAATCAAAACAACCTCCAAACACCTAACCTGACATATTGGATCAATCAGCTGAATTGGAAGCAAATCTTGACAACCAGTTAGTGGAGCATACAAATGAGAATCAGTTGCCAACTGAATTAGCTCCAACTGAAACTGAAAACATTCAGTTACCTACTGAGGAAATTGCTAATACAGAAGAAACAAATGCTGAACTTAGATGGAAGAAATCACATCCTCCAGAATTGGTGATAGGTAATCCATCTGATCCGGTAAGAACAAGAAATCAAATGCTTAACTTATTTATCCATTCAGCTTTTGTATCTCAACTAGAGCCAAAGAAAACTGATGAAGCTCTTGTTGATCCGAACTGGATAAATGCAATGCAAGAAGAGCTAAATCAGTTTATCCATAACAATGTCTGGAACTTAGTTCCAAGACCACTCTCAAAAACTGTGATAGATACAAAGTGGGTGTACAGGAACAAGCTAAACGAAGATGGATCAGTTGTGCGCAATAAAGCAAGGTTGGTAGCACAAGGATATAGGCAGGAAGAAGGAATTGATTACGATGAGACATATGCACCAGTTGCAAGGCTGGAGGCAATCAGAATATTCCTTGCCTATGCCTCATTCAAAAACTTCAAAGTCTATCAAATGTACGTAAAGAGTGCATTTCTGAACGGCCAGTTGCAGGAAGAAGTATACGTTGAACAACCTCCAGGTTTTGTCAATCATCACCTTCCTGATCATGTCTATCATTTGAACAAAGCTTTATACGGTCTTAAACAAGCTCCAAGAGCTTGGTACGAAACTCTTTCAAAATTTCTAACTGATTATGACTTTTCTGTTGGATCAGTTGATAAGACATTGTTCAAATTCTCCAAGAATGATCATATCTTACTTGTTCAAATTTATGTTGATGATATTATTTTTGGGCCAACTAACCCCAAATTATGCGAGAAGTTTTCCAAGTTAATGCAGGAGAAATTCGAGATGAGTATGATGGGTGAACTGACATTCTTCCTTGGTCTACAAGTGAAACAACTGGATTCAAGAACTTTTATCAGTCAAACCAAATACACTAAGGAATTGCTGAATAAATTTGGCATGGAATCATATTCAGCTGCAAGCACCCCTATGAGCTCATCAGCTAAATTAGACACTGATCAAGGGGGAATATCAGTTGAGACGACGCTTTACAGAGGTTTAATAGGTTCATTATTGTACATAACTGCTAGTCGTCCTGATATTGTGTTTGATGTATGTATGTGTGCAAGATTTCAAGCTAATCCTAAACAATCACATTTCTCTGCTGCCAAACGTATCTTGAAATATCTTAAAGGCACGCAAAATGTTGGATTATGGTACTCTAAAGATTCATCTTTCAATTTAGTTGGCTATTCAGATGCAGACTATGCAGGATGTAAGCTTGATCGAAAAAGTACAAGTGGATCATGTCAGTTTCTAGGAGACAGACTGCTTTCTTGGTTCAGTAAGAAGCAAACATCCATAGCAACTTCCACAACTGAAGCAGAATATCTTGCTGCTGGAAGCTGCTGTGCCCAACTGCTCTGGATTCAGCAACAACTGAAATATTATGGTGTTGATGCAAAGGAATCGCCAATATTCTGTGACAACACAAGCACCATTGCTATTACGTATAATCCAGTTCTTCACTCCAGGACTAAGCACATAGATGTCAGACATCACTTCATCAGAGATCATGCTTTAAAGAAGAACATCAGATTGGAATACGTATCAACTGAACAGCAAGCGGCTGACATCTTCACCAAACCTCTGGCTGAGACTAAGTTTTCTCATTTTCGCAATATACTTGGATTAATTGATTTGTCTTAATTAATTGTTATTGCTTATGATTCTTTTGTCAGCTGTACTGTTGTTCTACTGATTATTTAAAATCATTGAGTGCAGAAACAAAGATAAACGACGCTTCATCAAAATAAACATTTTATTTATTCATATAAGTTGGAAAGGACTACATTTTCATAAGTTTCCTCTACACTAGCTATCCACAGTTTCATCCAAACAGCTAGAGCTGAGGAAGAGGTCTTGCAGAAGCTGTGAGTAGAAGCGATGCTATTAGAGTTTCCAGCTCCTTGCGAAGCATCAGCTGATAGAGATGGCCCTCCTTGAAGACATCCACCTCTGCAGAAATGTTTAAGTGCTTTCGCACCTCTCTCAACTGGGCCTTCCGCCTGAAGGTGGTCACCCTCACAGTGTTGTACAAGAGCTCCAGCTCCTGTAACTCTTCCCAGTAGGGAAGACTGGCATAGAAAACTTCGTCTTCTATAGCAGATTTTCGAGATTCAAGAGAAAAGGGAGAGACGATTGAACTACTTGCTCCTTCCATTTTTTTTATATTGTCTGCTGATACTTATGACTAACCCCTCAACTCTTATTTATAGGCCAAGTCGAGGAAAATGAAAGGACATGCTCTTAAGTGACGATTACTCTACCAAGCCTCAGGATTTTCTTAATTAATTTGGCTTATTTTATTGTTATTGTCTTTAATGCATCTATTTAGGGGGAATGGTGGTTTAAGAGGTTAACTGAGAAGACAGTTGTTAGTGAATTCTCAACTGAAAGGACTCAGTTTTACTAACTGATAGTTCAGTTGAATATTACACTAATCTTCTCATATAAGTTAAGTAATTAAATCTATTTTATTCCAAATCAATGACGTGATTGTCTGCTAAACTCATGATGAATTTCAGTTTATGATGTGGACTCATTTTTAACCGCTCAAATTGTACACACGCTTATGGCACACGTACACACTCAACTTTTTCAAAATTTCTACGGACTGACACGTGTCCAGAATTTGAATAGTCACGTACATATGTACCATTACCCTGCTTCATTTCAGTTTCACCTTACATTTATCCACAAACTTTTGAGAGCAAGAACTATTCTATTCTTCAATTTCGTTTCAGGAACTCACTCACTTATCGATGGCAACCCAAATTCCCGCGTTTATGCTGAACGCTATGGCCATCAATTTTGGATCCATCTTATCCTTCGGCGATACTGAAGTCAAGAAGGTGTTTCAGAAACTTGAAGCTGCTGGACTCAGAACATTTTTGGGACTATCCTCACAGGACATCTATCCCAAAGAACTTCAGGATTTCTACTCCATCTGGCATGGTTGATTCTGAGGGTAACATTAACTCTACTGTCAATGGTCAATTACTGATCATCTCTAAAGACTCTCTTGGGGAATTATTTTCTTTACCTTCTGATGGTTTGGCACAACTTTCGGATGTCAAAGCATCTGATATTGAAGAAATGCAAACCCTTCTCTCTGCTGATGGACGGAAGATTAAGTTTCCGATCCTAAGAAGGAACTGAAGCATGAAATTCAGTTGCTTGCTGATGTAGTTGCTAAAGGGCTTTTGGTAAAAGCTGGATCATTTGTTGCCCTCACCTTGGAGAAGTTTCAAGCCATTTCTGTTATTATGGCTTATCGCAAGCTAAACTGGAAGCACCTTATCTTTAACACTCTGAAGAATATGTTTCTGTCTTCAAAACAGTCCAAAGATTTTGCTGTTCAAATCAGTTATCTGTTGAAAGTAAAGGGATTTGTGGCTGATGATTCTGAAAGGTCATCGAAATTTAAGGTATTCAATGCAAAGAATATGATGCCACCCAAAACCAAAATGGACGTAACTGCTGGTCAGTTAGTGCAAATCAAACAGGAGATTGAGACTCAGTTAGCAGCTCCTAAATCAGTTAAGAAGGCCAAAACGTTGGCTCAACTGAAGGTCGCCAAAATAAAATTAGTGTTGAGTACATCTGAGTCAGAGAAGACTCCATCCCTCCAGATTGCGAAGAAACCAAGAACTCAAAGGGTTAAAACAGCTTCTGAGGTATCCATTCCTATTGATGCAATGATTTCTACAACTGATCAGCAGCCTATAGAAGCAGTTCCTCTGCAGATCATTCCACAAGAAGTTTCAATTGGTACCAAAAAGGAATCAGTTAGGATCAAAGCTCCTCTGATTCAGATCTCTCGTCCTACTGGTGTGGCACCTGCTAGACCTAAAGGCATAAAATTTGTAGAGCAGGTGGAATCTACTCGAACAGAATTGGAAATTACTCACATCATGAGTACTGATAAAGGGAAAGGGAAGTTGATTGAAGAGCCCAGACCCTCCAACCCAATTCAGACTCATATTGACCTTGTATGGGCAAAGGTTAACAGTTTTGCTGCTTCAAAAATTAAGTCCTATGATGCTTGGAGAGCCTATCGCACTGAAGTTTTTGCCAAGCAATTGAAAAAGAAGTCCGAGCTGAGCAAATTCATCAAACTGGAGGCCTTTGTGCTCAGGACAGTCAAAGCTGCCTCAATTGCTCAAGCTATGGAGAGGAAAAGTTATCTATTTGATCAGACAAGAGCGAAGAAGTTGGCTCAAATTGTTGCCAAACTGAAGACCAACTATTTACCTACAAGTCCTACTGCCTACGATGATCAAGCTGTAATTACTCAGCTAGACACTGATCTTATAGGACTACTATCTCAAATCAAGTTTTGGGAATTAAATCAAGAATTGGTTCTCCATCAAGGAGATTCAGATGATGACGACGAGGACATATTTGAAGAAGCACTCTCTGACAAAACAGAACCATCATCAGCTTTAGTTCTTGCTCCAACTGAAGAGCCAGCTCATGATAAGCCTCTTTCACCTCCTGTTGAACAACAACTGTATACTGAAGCTGAGCTTTCCTTCGCACACATTGATGAAGTTATTCAGGCCGTTGTGGAAGAATCCCAGATTAGTGCACCCATTTCTAACAAAGTTGATCACTCCGCTGATCTAATCAATTCAGAAGTCATTTTTTCTACAGAAGAACCTGTTCAGCCAGATCCATCTACTGATCAGGTTATCTCAACTGATAGTGCTAGTTGATTCAATCGATCACCCTTTAGAGGCACCAGTTTCAGTTGTGTCACCATCTGCTAAACCAAATCCTCCTTCACCACCTCGGGATCAAGGAGAAATTACTGCTGCTGATACTTCAGTTCGAGATGCTGCTGAAACAATCTCAACTGATCAAGCCTTGATATTTCTGAACATACTACAAGTGAGCCAAGCACTTCTCGACAATCTCATCCTCCATCTTCATCAGATTTTGATCTTATTTTTGAAGAAGTTCAACATATGCAAGACAGTATGAGTCAAATGATTACTGCCATCTCCAAGATTCAAAACACTCAATTATCGCATACTCTGAAGTTGGACGATAATCAGGAATCGTTAAAAAATCTGAAGGATATAAAATATGTTGTTACCGCTCTTTCATTCACAGTCAACGATATTCAGAAAAATAGAGGAATTATTTCAAGCCTGACTGCCACTCAAAACTCTATTAACCGACGGGTCGACAGTATGGAGTCACTTGTATCAAGAAAAGTCGAACTGCTACAACTCACTATGACTACTGCTATCGACAACATTTCCTCCTCGGTCAAGCTCCTTTCTACTGACGTTGGGAAGCTATCTCTCAAGATGGAACAGTTTGACAAAAAGGGGGAAGAGATCAAGGAGATCTTAGAACAGCAGAAGAAACAATAGGAGCAGTATCTATTGTATTTATTTTGAAGAAATGTGAATTTGATTCAGTTATTTTATCTACTTTGAATTAAAACAAGTATCTTTCACCATAGTTTTGTCAAACACCATAAAGGGGGAAATTGTTGGAAACGAAATTCCAGGCGTTTGACAAAAGATTTACCAACTGAATCCAGCAACTGAATTTGACTAACTGATCGACGTAACTGAACACGTCATCAGTAAACTGATCGCTACAACTGAAGTCTATTCCATCGTCAACTGATCTTTTCCAGCTGATTTCTCAGCTGTACACGTCATCAGTTGAAAGCGACAACCGACAAATAGTACAGCTATCTGCAACTGGTAGTGGCTCGCCGCATTTCAGAATGAACAGTGTACGATTGTCAGAATATATCGACGTGGCAATCAACGGTTAGAATATTCAAATATCTTTAATGTTACCGTTGAAAGGGAAGCCTATAAATAGTCGAAGACAGCAACTGAAGAAGAATCCGACTCTCAGTTATTTTATCTCACTTGTTGTTACGCTGCAAAAATATCCATTCACATTCAGAAATCAAGCTCACGCTTATCAGTTATATCAGTAGTATTCTAGACTACGCTCTTGAGCTTATATAGCACTTTGTAATCGATTGATAGATTTTCCAAGTAGTGCTAAGATCAGTTACGATCTGTAAAAGCGTTGTATACTAAGAGTTTCAGTATTGGCAAAGTGATAAGTCCAAACTGAAGTGGGTCAGTACACCTTTTTGTATTTGATCAAAGTCTTTTAGTGAATATCCTATCTGCGTGATAGAAAGGGTGACGTAGGAGTTATTCAAGTCTCCGAACATCCAGAAACAAATTGTGGTGTTATTACTTTCAGTTATCTTTTTCAGTTAGATACTCTATCTTTCAATCAGTTAGTTTTCCGCAACTGTTTATTTAGTTTAACTGATTGTTGTTGACCGAAAGGATATTTTAGATTCAGTTTGTAATACAACTGAAACCAAGTTTGTCGAAGAATAATTTTAATCGAGCAGTGTTTATTCAACCCCCCTTCTAAACACTCTTCACCTGTTTCATCGATTCTTTCAGTTACTATAGTTGCAATCTGGTTAAAAAGATCTACCAACTGAATGTGAAGGATGAATGACCTAAACATCATTTTCAAAGAGAGAGAGAGAGAGAAAACACATCACACTACTTAACCAGTTGCTACACAAGCTCGCACTCTTTTGGATACACATACTAGAAAATCGATTAGATTAATTCAAGTGTGGGTACAGAAAGGGTTAATCCGTTTAGGCCCTACTAGATTTGGGTATCAAAATCTTATTTAAATTATTGCAAGAACTAAAGAAGAAGATTCTTAAAAAATCTACGTGATTTTTGGACAGTGAATGCTCCAGATATATGAGTTGTGATATCAAGTTATTATCCGAAGTCATTGACCACAAAGGACCAAAAATCACATTTTGTGATAACTTTAAGTGTAAGGTTGTGGGGAAGAGCAAGATTATCCATGGAAATGTTATCATTAAAGATGTTTTACTGGTTGAAAATATGTGTTATAATCTGATTAATATTAACCAACTTTGTCATGATGGTTACTCTAATTATTTGCACAAATACATATGCAAGGTTAAATTAGCAAATGGAAACATCATGTTAACCAGACTAAGAGAACAATACACTTATAAAATAAGTTGGAATGATGATAATTTGAATCTTCCTAAATGTTTTGTTGTTTCGAATGGTAGTAAAAATTGTTTATAACATAAATGACTAATCACTTAAAATTCAAATCGATTGCCAAGCTTAGCAAGCAAAAATTGGTCTTGGGGTTACCTAACATTGATTTTACAAAATACAAGGTTTTTTGTGCATGTCAGTTAGGTAAATAAGTCAAATCAACTTTCAAGAATAAAAGAAGTACTTCAAAGACTCGATGTCTGAAACTTCTGCACATAAACTTATTTGGTCCAATACTCGTGATGAGCCTAGTGAGAAAGAAGTAGACATTGTTGATTATTTATGGTTTTTCATAGTTTCCATGAGTGATATTTCTAAGGAGTGACAAATGAATTGAGTTTAATAATAGAATTATTTCAACCCATCTAGATGACAATAGCATTAAGCACGGGAATTCATTCGCAAGATCGCCTCAACAATATGGTATTACTGAGAGAAGAAACAGAACACTCAAAGAATCGGCTCGAACCATGTTAGTTGAATCTGGTATCTCTCATAGATTTTTGGCAGAAGCTATCAACACCGAATGCTATACACATAATGGATCAATGATTAACAAGAATCATGGAAAGATCACCTACAAGATCAAGAGTAGCAAACAACCATAAATATCATATTTCCTCATATTCTATTTTAAGTGTTTCAATTACAATTATGGTAAAATGCACTTAGCCACTTTTGATGTTAAATAAAATCTTGTTGTGTTCTCATGATATTCCTCGATTAGTAAAGCTTATAGAGTTTATAATTTTAGAAATCTAACCATCCAAGAATCCGTGCATTTGGTATTTGATAAATCATGTTTCTGTCATGATAATAATAGTAGTAGGACTATACATGAATTAATAAATATATTGAATGCTACTAATCTTTATTCTAGCAGTGATTATGAGATAGATTTAAGAAGACCGACTGAAATCATCCATGAAGCAAGTCTAGCCAGCAATGAAGAAACCAGTCAAAATCAAGCCATTAAAGAAATTGAACAGGTGATCAATCCATCAGCTAGAAATACATCAAGAAAATGATGATGTTGAAACTAATGAAGATTCAACCGTTCAACAAACATATTCAAATCCACTTATATCATGTCTCTAGTAGAATAACAATCATCTACTCGAGCTAATCATTGGTAACCCAACCGCTCCTCCTTAGAACTAGAAAACAAGTTATTGATTATTTGTGCATGCTTCATTTGTTTCTCAACTTGAACCTAATAAAATTGATGAGGTCTTAGGAGATTTAAGCATGATAGATTCTATGCAGGAAGAACTTAATCAGTTTGAGAGAAGCAAGGTTTGGCACCTAGCTCCCCGACCTGCAAATGAACATGTTATTAGAACTAGATATGTTTTTAAAAATAAAATGGTTGAGAGTGGATCAATAGTAAGAAATAAATCTAGACTTGTAGCTCAAGAATATAAACAAGAAGAGATAATATACTTTGATGAATCATTTGTTCATGTGGTTAGACTTGAGATTATTAGAATATTTATTGCTTTTGCTGCATTTAAATACTTTAAAGTGTATCAACTAGATGATAAATCAACTTTTCTCGATGGAATACTTAATGAAAAATTTTATATTGAAAACCTCTGGTTTAGTCAATCACACTCATCCTAGTTATGTCTCTAAACTTGACAAATCATTGTATGATCTAAAGCAAGCTCTTCGTGCATGGTATGATTATCATCATCATCATCGTAGCACATTCTCGCTAGTTTTGAGGTGGGTTACATGGATATTAGTTTTTCAAACTAAGTGATTTTCACACATCTTATCTCTTAAATAAATATCTAAAATACAATCATTAACCACATTTATCCAAGTTTTCAATGGTCTATCCTTCCTTCTACTACTTCCATTAACCTGCAATCTAAGATATGTAAAATTGGGGCGTGTTTGGTCTTCTCTTCACATGACCAAATCATGTCAATTGTGGCTCCCTAATTTTTATCCTCTATGGAGGCTAAACCTAAATAGCTCATACTCATTTCATTATTAATTATATCATTGGGCATTTTTTCACACATCCATCTTAACATATTTATCTCTAATACCATCATCTTATACATATGCAGTATTGTAGTGACCCAATACTCTAAGTCATAATGCATATATGGTCAATATTTTCCTTTCAATATCGCATGCATCCTTCTATCGCATAAGACTCCTGATGTCATCCTTCATTTAGTCAATCCTCCTTCTGATTCTGAAGATGCTAGATAGAAGGTTCCTCTCACACAGGTCTTCTCCAAGAAGATGAAGTGGCAAGCCCTGATTGAACAAGATCAAAATTGATCAAACATTCATCTGAGCTGCTTTTCCCTGCTCCAATTCCAATCTTTCCTCTATCCTCACTGAAATGTATGACAATAGTGGAACAGAAAGAGACTTCTCACCGGTCCGGTATGCACTTAATTGATCTCAAAGCCAAAGGAAAGGGCATTCTTGAGGTTGAGTACAATATCTCCTTTGTTCAAGATGCCATCAATCTCGCTACGCAGCTATTCAATCAGATCGCAAAAAATAAAGTGAAAGAAGTAACAACACTTGGGCAAAGAATGTTGCGGTGGGATGAGACAGAAGTTTTCTCTGAAGCTCTCTAACAACAAAACTTCATCAAACATAAACTTCTTATGACACTTGATTAAAAAAAAGAGAGAAAACTTTTCCGCCCAGTGTTCAACCACAAAAGATGATGTCGCATTAATCAACCAACTTGAGATGGACGCAGTATTCTTATCCATTATGGTGAAAGTGGAGAGGCATGAATATGTACTTTATGCGGTTGAGCTGGACATAATCTCATCAGTCGTTGACCTAGGAGTAAGTCATGCTGGTGAGAAACAATTTTCTGACGAGGTTCCAGTCGGAGTTTTTGAAGGTCGGGATGATAAAGAAATTATGGCAAAAGAATATATTTCGGCCATCCACATAGATAAGCAGGCAAAATTTTCTTCAATTGTTCCTCCTCCTCCACCAGCACAAATCCAAACAATAGAGAAGAGATTCTTTAATCTTTGTGGATGAAGTGGTCAAATATTTGTCTCAGTTTTTATTTGATCAGTCCAAAATGTATCCCTCTTCTCTTATACCTCAATACACAACCATTGAAGAAGATAGTCCAGGTTGAAAATGTTATGCAAATGGACTCCATCCTCACTACTCCAACTTGTGAACATATAAGCAAAGATCAATTTGTTTCGCCTAAAAATCAAACCGTCAAGAAAATTGTATTCTATTTAGGACAGCCCGACCAAGTCCAACCAGTACCAAGCGAACTGGAAGAAGTGGCTAAGGAACAACCTCAAATTATGCCAACTCAAGCCGCCAACTCAACTAATGATGCTCTCAAAGCAATATCTTATGTCATTTTCCTCCATTAGTTACAGCTCCAATTAGGATCTCCCATTCTTGAAGCTGTCAATGAAGATGATTCTCTTTCTGGCCTAAATTTGAACACTTTCTGAGAGTTCGAAGATAATTATGCCAAAGATCTTCTCTATGTACTTCACTCGCAAATAAAGAACATGTCCAAAATAGTCCACAATGTCGAAATCAAGAAATTTTCTCATACTGTTGCTTTTGACAATTTTCAAAAATATGTTATTCGTGATATTTGTTATCTTGAGAATAATTTCAAGTTGTTCGTTGTTGATCAAGTCTTATCCAACCCAGACTAAAAATTTGGGTATCATTCTCTTAGGTCAAATCATCTGATCCCAACAACACATGGAAGCCCGTGTCGATCATATTCAGAACACCTTTGCGGGAGATTCTTGAATATATGCAAATAAAAAATGACGCCAAAAATGGGAAAACATATTATAAGAAGTTGTAAGAGCAAAAACGACATGCTGAAAGAGCTAGGTATGAAGAAGAAAATAGATGATCTAAATATGAGAGAAGAAAAAGAGGCGGAGGCAATAGCTCTGGATCTTGGAGATAAAAAAAAAGAATTATGTGCATTAGGATCTCAATTTTTGCACATGTAATAATTTCATTTACTCAATGAAATTCATCGTCTTCCAATTCTATCTCGTTAACTGTTTTATATAATGTTTGTATAAAATTGCAATTTAGTTAAATAATCACCAATAAGGGATAAATGGTTAGAATATTTCTATTACCCTAAGTTTTGGTAATCGATAAATAACATAATCGAGCTGTTTCAGATCCACCCGCACTTTTATTGTAATTTCAGGTTTTTGAACCGCTAGATCATTTTAATCTGTTCATACAGAACATAAGAAGTTCAAGAAATTTTTTCATGAATGCCAAACCGCATATTATCTAAACTATAGCTGTAAGATATCGTCTGTCAATCTGACCGGATCAAAGTCCTGGTTGTAGTACACATGTTCAAACCATTGAAACACCAATCGCACTGCAACCGGTTAGACTTGAGCAATTCAAAACAAGATATTGCAAGGAAAGTCATTCAACAACTACTACATTTAGAATTATTATATATTATCTTACCAACTCATGAATGAGAGAAAGCTGCATATTTCGTCCATGGTATGTCAGCTTTTTGGAATGCAAAGAGCCTAAAGTGCATAAGCACAAGAAATATTAAATGAGCATTTAATGATAGGTATAAGACTGGAAGCGACATGTCTATTATGTCGGATAATAGTACATATGATCGTTGAAAAAGAAGTCCGATCGTTGGAGCACTTCAGCTATAAATATGAAGGCTCGAGAACTTTAAATAACACTCTTGAACTTTCGCACATCTGCCTATGTCATTTCTCAAAATATTTCTGAGCACACTTAAGCAAACGTAATTCAATCTGCTCAAATCACACGTTTATGAAAATATATCAGATCTCCAATGATCATTATGTGTTACATTATCAACTCAAGCCTTCAAGCTGGCCATTAACTTATTTTGTGTTGTTTTTTGGTGAACCGAAGGTTCTTAAATGTCCAGACCTTGTAAAATGATCAATAAGAGTTTCAGCTTAGACAATGATAAGTCCTAGCTGTAATGGATTGTCACAAGACGTTGTTAAACCAAAATCTTTTAGTGAAAATCTTTCTAAGTGGAAGAATGTGTGACGTAAGAATGTTATATCCGAACATCTATAAAAATATTTGTCTCATTACATTACGCCCTTCACATTCTTGAATATTATTTTCAAGCAGTTTCTTGTTAACTATCGATTGCATTATATAGTTCATCACTAATCAAGACGGATCATTTCCACACTTATTCACTATTCAGTGGTCCAGCAAAAACGATCTGTTCGAGAATATTTTCTTAACAGTCTAAAAGATCTTACGAGCTGTTCAAAGTTTTGAAAATTTTAAAAGAGTTTAGTCATCATCCTCTAAATTCTAAGTTTAATCATAATCCTCTAAATTCTAATATGATCTCAACAAATATATTAAATTATATTTTTGGATTTGAATCTTTCAAACAAACAAACATGAATGAATTTTATTTATTCAATTTCTTATTTATTTGTATTTTTTTATCATAATACATTATGCTTAAATTTTCAATTTATCATATATTTTTTTAAATCTCAAATAATGTTTAATTCTATAAATATCATAACAAAATAAACATACACAACGTACATGTCCGATAGCTAGTTATTAATGAAGGGAGATATCATTAGAGTAACTAGTTTTTGTATGGATTGTGAAACTCTTTTTGTTTTATTGAAATTACACTCATTAGTTTTAAACTCCCTCTCTTATTTTAAATAAGTAAATATGAATAATTATTTTAAAACTATAAATTAATTTATGTAAAAATAAATTTAAAAAATTATTAAAAATCAGAGAAGTTTAAATTTTATTTCGATCGAAGATGCACTCAACGTGTGTACAATATTGTGCTAGTTAATGATCATTATGTTTTGGAGCCTTTGTAGCTAAACTATAGTTGTTTATGGGCCACTTAAATTTTTATATTCAATAGTTAAATGACCATATAATATTGTCTTAGCCCACACTTTTTTTAGGATTAGGGTTCCTAATCTGTAGGATTCATTATAATTTGATTAATTTAGTTTTGAATGATTCCATTTTTTCTTGGAGCAATTTTTTAAAAAAGTTTGAAGCTTTGGAATGGTTTTATATATATATATTTTATATATATAATATTTTGATAGCAAGTAATTACTTATTTAATTTAATTATCGTAGAGATAAAATTTAGATAGATTTAAATTTCAAGGGTAAAAACAAATAAAAATATAATCAAATTTTACAAAATTTCCCTAGTTATATTTGTAATTTTAGATAATTATTAATTTATGATATTAACGAGATCATAGATTCATATAAAAGTCTTCCAAAATATTATTATCTCATTAATTTGTTGATATTTTTTTATTTTTCATAGTCTAAACCAAGAAAAAATATTATTTTAAAGATGTTATTAATTTATCGAGTATTAATTTATAAATATTGTATTGTATATAACTAAAATATTTACGAAGAAAAATTTAAACACACCTCTTTTTTTATTGGCAAAAACTTGTGTGAGATAATCTCACGTGTCGTATTTTGTGAAAAAGATATCTTATTTGGGTCATCCATAAAAAATATTACTTTTTATGCTAAGATTATTACTTTTTATTGTGAATATCGATAGGGTTGACCCGTCTCACAGTTCGTGAGGACCGTCTCACAAGAGACTCCCTCTTTTTTATTTAGGGTAACCCAAGTATCTAGACTTCATTAACTGATAAGGAGATAATATTTACAAATTTTAAATGCATATAGTTGATCCAATTTTCACTTATTATGATTAGTTTTTATAATTAGCTCTATTACGAAATATAAAAGTGAAAGCAAAAATAAAAGGCAAAAACTTGTGTGAGACGGTCTCACGGGTCGTATTTTGTGAGACGGATCTTTATTTGGATAATCCATGAAAAAATATTACTTTTTATGCTAAGAGTATTACTTTTTATTGTAAATATGGGCAGGGTTGACCCGTCTCACATATTGTGATCCGTGAGACGGTCTCACATGAGACCTACTCAAAATAAAAATACATACAATTTTAACGTGATTTGATCCAACCGACTTACATCCACGAGATCATGTCAACTATCAAGTAAATCTACTAAACTTCAAAAATATTACAATCATATAAGTACATAAACAATTAAATGACTCCAACTTTTCTTATGACGACTTTATGATGAATACGTTTAGTAGACTCCGCTTGATGAGTATCACTCGACTTCGGTATCCTTCAACTCGAATTTCCTTCAAAAATGCAGATTGTTCTATCCCAAGAACGTCACATTCTTCTACCGAGAAATGAATCACGAAATTTTGAATGCAAGTGTACCACTTTCAATTAGAACCCTCAAAATCATAATGAAAACAATGATACTGAGAGAATCTAGTCTAACAGCTTGCCGCAACACGCAATGAACAATTTCGTTTTTCTCCACAAAATTCGCGCACTCCAACTGATATGCTCCACAAAATACTATATGCTTTATGCAAGAAATATTATTATCTCCCGAAAACTCACTTCCTTCTTCTGAAAAATGTCTGAATGAATATAGTGCATAAAAGTAACAAGAAACAATCAACAAACCGTTCTGAAATATTAACAATGAAAGCACATCGGCCTCCTTTGGCACACATGATACTCTCGGATATCTTCCAAATGAATGAACACTAATTTATATAGAAGAATCTATAATATACAACATAGATTAGAGATTATCTTTTCAAATATTGCATTATATCTTTCAAGCTAACGTCATCCAATATTTTCATCATATTTTCAACACATTACAGAACATATTCAAATAATTATCTTCTATAATTATCTCTTTATCTCCAAAAGTCTTCAATCAATATTTTAAATTTTCTTGATAAATAATAAACAAACACAAGTTCAGAAATCAAAATGAATGAACACTAATTTATATAGTGTTCTTATTTTCGTGATGGTTACAATAACCCCTTGGATGTCAAATTGTGTATTCTACATCATACATCACATCATTTCCTTCGAAAATCGAACTCTAGAATCAACATCATAACTATAATGCTCCCACTCTAATAAAATTGTTGATCCGATTTTCTCTTATTTGGCTGAGTTTTCATAATTAACCCAATTAAAAAAATATAAAACTGAAATAAAAAAATAAGAACACTAGCAATTTTAACGTAGTTCGGTCCAACCGACTTACAATAATTAATCACGCCCAACTATCAAGCAAATCCACTAAAATTCAATAATGTTACAATTGTATAAGGACTTAAACAATTTAAAAACTCTCTCTTTCTAATAAAGTCTTTATGACGAACACGTTTAGTAGACTCCACTTGGCAAACATCGCTCGTTTTTAATATCCTTCAACTCGAACTCCCTCCAAAACTGCGGATTGTTCTCTCCCAAGAACGTCACATTCCTCTATGTTAAGAATATATTATTCCCAAGGATTTTGGTGTATGACAAAAACAAGTATTCAGCTGCGGTTCTTATATCAGATATGCAGCAGTTCAACCGCTCAGCTAACTGATCAAAGCTCAAAGCAGTTTTAACCGCTCACTTCAGACCGTTATCAGAACCGGTCATTAAAGAGAACTAGTTATTACTCAAAGACATTCTCTGACCGGCTTAAATACTTTCAAGTATCACACCACTTTGAAGTCAACAATTTCTTACATCAGTTCCAAGATTGATCTACATTTAATTATCTTCCCAGAAAAAGGAAGATCAAGTATAGACCTAAAGTTCTGTTGCTCAAAACAGTTTCCTTAAAAGGAACTCCTCAAGAAAAGCTTTTCAGAACGATGTTGTGCAAAAGGAACATTAAATGCGTTTATCAAAGATCATTTAATGCTCAACATATAGAAAGCAACACGTCTGTACAGAGGATCAGGTTAACGTTGTTATGTCTTTTCCGACCGTTAATGTAATCGTGTATATTAACGGTAGAGTTTGCAAGCAAATAGGCAAGAGATTCTCAGCTGCATTATTACAACTTGCTTGCTATTCAAAAACATCTTAGAGCGCTCTTAAAAAGTTCATATATTCCATCGCCCAATCAGCACGCACTCAAGAGAAATTTATCTGATCATCTAAGGATCATTTTCAGTGCTACTAAATCAAAACCATTTATTCATATCATTAACCCTTTGGTTATTTGTTTCAACTTTTGATATCTTGTGAACTAAGTGTTCTTAAATATCCAGAAGTGTAAAGTGATCACTAAGAGTTCCAAAACAGACAGTGTGATAAGCCCTGATTGGACCGGGATGTTGCAAGAACTTTGTAAAGCCAAAATCTTTTAGTGGAATCGTTACTAAGAAGGAAGAAGGGGTGACATAGGAGTATTCATTCTCCGAACATCCATAACAAACCTGTGTCACTTTACTTTTCGCAATCATTTATCTATCTAGTCTCTATTCATTGTTTTAGTCCTGATATTGTGTTTTAAGTTGCATTGAAGATTGTGAATTATTTTCCGCACTTAATAGCGGTTTACATTCTCAACCGTTTGAAAAGACAATTTCAACCGCCTAAAAACGGTTGAAATCACACTCTTACACGAGAAAATTTGAAAGAGTTCATTCACCTCCCCCCTCCCCTCTAAACTCTTTCCCAATCCTAACACTCTACTGAGATATAAATCACGATGTTTTGAGTGTGTGTATCAATGTCAATTGAAACCCTAGAAATATTATAATGAACACAATGATACTGGCAAAATCTTGTCTCGCGGCTTGCCGCGACACAAAATAAACAATTTCAATTTTCTCCACAAAAGTGGCAGACTCTAGCTATATGTACCGAAAAATACTATATGCTCTATGTAAAAAATATTGCTCTCTTCCAAGAACTCACCTCCAAAAGAATGTCTGAATGAATATAATACATAAAAGTAACAAGAAATAATTAACAAACCTCTCTGAAATATTTGACAATGAAAGCACATCGGCCTCCCTTAGCACACATAGCCACCCACATAATATCCAAAATGAATTAACACTCATTTATTTAGAAGAACCTATCATATGCAACATAGATATTATCTTTTCAAATCTTGCACTGTATCTTTCAATATAATGTCATCCAATATCTTCAATACATTACAAAACATATTCAAACAGTTATTTTCTTCAATTATCTCTTTGTCTCCAAAAATCTTCAAAACAATATTTTAAATTTTCTTGATAAATAATCTCACAAATAAAGCTAACAAAAATTAACATCTAACAATCTCTCCATTTGACTTATTTAAAAAAAAAAAATCATAAAGCAATCAAGAAAACTAAAATATCATAACTATCGACCTTTTGACAAAAATAAACATAAGTTCAAAAATCAAATTGAGATGTTCCCTTCAGATCTCCCTTATTTTTGTGATGGTTATAATGATCCCCCAGAACGTCAACTTGTGTATTCTTCAACATGCATAATATCATTTCCTTCATAAACAGAACTCTAGGATCAACATAAACATAATGCACCCACTCTTATACAATTTGTTGATCCGATTTTCTCTTATTTTACTTAGTTTTCATAATTAGCCCAATTAAAAAATATAAAACTAAAATAAAAAATAAGAACACTGGCAATTTTAACGTAGTTTGGTCCAATCGACTTACATCCACTAACCATGCCCAACTATCAAGCAAATCCATTAAACTTCAATAATGTTATAATCATACAAGGACTTAAACAATATTAAAAGACGCGTCTTCAATATCCTCCCGAACTCCCTTTAAAACTTGCAAGTTGTTCTCTCCCGAGAACTTCAAATTCCCATGCCAAGATATAAATCAAGATGTTTTGAATGCGTATGTGCCACTGTCAATTGAAACCCTTGAAATCATAATGAATACAATGATACTGACGGAACACAAAATGAACAATTTCGTTTTCTCCACAAAAGTCGCGTACTCCAACAGATATGCTCCACAAAATACTATATGTTCTTTGCAAGAAATATTGCTCTCTCCAGATAACTGACCTTCTTCTCCAGGAAAATTTCTGAATGAATATCGTGCATAAAAGTAACAAGAAACAACCAAAAAACCACACTGAAATATTTGACAATGAACACTCGGAAATCTTCAAAATAAATGAACACTCCTTTACATAGAAGAACCTATCATATGCAAAACGGAGATTATCTTTTCAAATCTTGCACTACAGTTTTCAAGATAATATCATCCAATATCCAGAAATAAAACCAACTGAAAACATCTAACATATACATTCCGAGTTTAATTTTTATTTTTTTGGAAGAGTCAACATTTTTTTTTGTGAATTAAGATTATACTTACATTTCATGAAACCAATAATTTTTCAGAAAAAAGATTGAACCTAGATAGAATTGTAGAATAAATACAAGTGTTTATTTTCCTATTATATGGTATGTTGTTTGATAATCCTATTGTAGTTTTTTCAAAAAAAATTCTCAGAAGAAATATTTTTGTTATTGAGATGGTCAAACCTATAGTTGTCTCAACCCTTTAAAATATACAGTTTCTAACACTCATTTTAACTGATATTTAAAAAAAAAATATCAGTTATCTAAATTGTCTAGATTCAATGAATTTCCAATCACGTCCAAGTTCATTAAATAAGTTCATCCATATAAAAGTTTATTTGTATTTTAAATTGAAGAGACTTCTGAAAAATAAATACTTTCTTATTTACATGTATAGAAAAAAATCTTGAAACCTAATTAAGATAGGCTGCCTCGCAGGAAACATGTGAAACAAAAGTAGCGTTGGTATACACATGTTAAAGAGCCACTTTCTATCCCATGCATGGATACCTCAAATTGTAGAGCTTTTCTAGGGAGATCGTTAAAATTCAATCTCGAATCAGATACTTTATTCGAAACTTAGAATTTTAATATCAGGTAAACTATAAATCATCGACTTGTGGTGTTAGTCATTTGCATTGTTTTGGGTGACTTTCACACCTTACTTTGCGATCAAAATGTCAAAATCTCAAAGCCAAATAAAAATGTCAAAAATTCTTGTCACCTCAATTATGGTGCAATGTCACATATATCTTCCAATGCGGAAAATGCTTGGATTAGAACCCAAAGAACAAAAAAAAAAACATGTAAGAAAAACAAATGTAAAATTCTTTTTCAAATATTGTTAGGATCCGAAATGAGTTTAGAGAGAGTGAATAAATATACTTTAAAATATTTTGCTTCTAAAAGAGCTACAATAGATTCTTGTTATTGAAATGTTCAAAAATGTCTGAGATCAAGAAATTATACTGAGTTCGATTATAAACCGAGCGGAAGAAACTCAACATAACTTTTTAAGAGTCGATTAAATTAGACATTTTGCAAATGATTTTAAACGATTGCAAGTTGAAATAATAAAAAGAATGCTTAAATCATTTTATCAAATATTTTGTATTCAACATTTTGGTACTTAAAATAATACATAGAATGCTTCAACAATACCTAACAAAACAAGAACAATAATTAAATGTGATAAAATAAGTGCATCATGACTTTTTGGATGTTCGAATATTAACTACTTCTACATCACTCTTTCTTCTGTTGTCATAAAGTATATACTAGAAGACTTTGGTTTTACAACAATATGACAAAATAACTTCCATTTAGGACTATCCATTGCCTAAATTAAGCTCATGTAATACTCTCGATTATAGGCTACAACCTCACAATTATCATAATATTTAACGTTTATTATGTCAAGACTATAAACACAATTTCTAACGTATTTGTGTAAAGACTATTACTCATCTGTTATTCGAAACTCATATCTTATGGATATATGTGAGTGATTGTGTATGAGGATTTAAAAATTTGCATTGTATGTTTCTCAAATGTATCTTCACACACAGTAGAAAAGCTCTCACTAAGCTGATTTATCTATTTAGACTTTGCCTCTTGAAAAGAACTCTTGTTGGTGATTTTTCTTTGTATTTTTTTCTATAATCTACCCAAAGCTCCAAACCATTAAATCTGCTTTGCTTTCCCTTGATATGTTCTTCAAAGTAGTTTTATTTATGGCCTTAAAAAATGATATGAACGTTAGAAACAAGAATATAATTATTTGGAAATGTTTTGTACGATTTCTGACATTAGAACAGTCATACTCACGTTGCTAGCAATTTTCTTAGATCAAGCTGGTTTAAGCTGGATGCGACTGGATGGTGTCTAGCTGGTCCGTTGAATATTTGGCTGGTCAGGTTGGATGGTGTCTAGTCGGTCCGGTTAGATGTCATTTCTCTTGATTATAACTCTAGATTTGTCGATTTCTAAACAAAGTGGTGAACATGAACATTGTGGATCTTTCTATTAGATTTTCATAGAATCAACAATAACTCAATTTAGAGTTGTTACTAGAGAAATATTTTTGAAATATTAGACTATATACAAGCAGCTTGTGTGAAATATATATGTCATTATCTATAAATTATTTGGACATCAACATTTTCTTTCGCAAATAATCAGCCAGGTGCCCCTCACATGTTGGAGCTGGGATTGATAATACATGTTGTCCACATTAATAATGGACTTAGACGGATTATGTTTGTTTGTGATTATTCACGTAAAGAGAACGTAGTGGCAACAAGGACACTTTGGCCCCCTTTCACTGCTTTCAATATCAATAAATTATTAACTCAAATGAAAATTATTATTAAAATTTTCATATTATTATTGCATAATAATTATTTTTCTATATATTTAACTACTCTTTTTTGCCTCCTTTTAGTAATAAAAATTAATAACTTTAAATGTACCCTCTTGTTCCACCTATTCTTGTATGTTTGACCATTAGAAAAACACCTTCCCGCAGCTAATTAGCGTTGACAAAAGAATTATGAAATGGGGTTTCCAAAGGAAAAAATAATAATAAGTATGGATGTTCTTCCTTAATTAATTAAGTATAAAAAAATTGATTACAAATATTATTAATTTTCAACGTAACTAAAAAATAACTCAATTCGAATTAATTTTAATAAAATTTCATTTGTTGTTTACTGTTTAATAGTAGTTTAAATTTTCATACATTATAATATCATCACAAAAAATTTTGTGAGACGATCTAATGAGTCAATTTTAACCCATCTCATGGATAAAAATATGTGAGATCGTCTCACAATAGTATCACACACACTGTGTATACTCAGATTTTTAGTGTGATTTTGTGAACCATAAGCATTCTTGTGTGAATTTGCCTCTTTTTGAATATATATATATATATATATATATATATATATATATATATATATATATATATATGTGTGTGTGTGTGTGTGTGTGTGTGTGTGGAAATGGATAAGATCTTGTCTACCATACATAGAGAATGCAACTATTGACAACACAGACATTATCGCTTATATATAAAATATTTGATCCAAATTTTGTTGTCTAAAATTTATTAATGTAATCAGATAAGTCAACAATACATATTACAAATTTTTAATTAAAATAATTGAACATTGTACTGAATTTGAATAAATTTGTCTGCGAAAATCAGATAAACTCAAGCTGCATGCATTTTAGATGATATATAAAAAAGACAATAACTTATGTTTGACGGTCTTACGAGTCGTATTTTGTGAGACGGAGATCTTATTTGAGTCATCCATGAAAAAATATTAGTTTTTATACTAAGAATATTACTTTTTGTTTTTAATATCGTTAGGGTTGACTCGTCTCAAGATAAAGATTCGTAATATCATCTCACAAGAGACCTACTCGTATAAAAACGGAAATGATGTGAAAATATATCTAAAAAAACCTCAGTGCAATGCCACATGCTTAATTTTAATATTATTCAAGATTTTATAATGTTAAATATTCTTATTTTTAATGTATAATATTATTTTATATAAATACTTACTAGGGAGGTTTAGACCAGTGTAGGTATCTCAAACTACGGCGTCAAATACTGGGCGGCATCGAGCCGCCGCGTAGGCTGCCGCCGACTATTAAGTTACCCAATATGGATATATATATATATACATACATAGTTCATCACCCAAAGACCCATAAATTCAATATTTAATTGACTTTTATAACAGGATGGAAAGGCTTTTGGAGAAACCTAAGAGACAATTTTTGCCATGTCAGCATTTGTCCATCATCCGTCCACCTTGCCTCCTCACCTTCATGTCCAGTTTTGAATCCAATAAATAAATATATATAGATATATAACATTAAAACTGTGTGAGACGTCTCAGGGTCGTAATTATGAGACGGATCTCTTATTTGTGTCACCCATGAAAACGTATTATTTTTATGCTAAAGAGTATTACTTTTTATGTGAATATGGGTAGGATTGACCCGTCTCACGGATTATGATCCGTGAGACGGTCTCACATGAGACTCACCCTATTAACAATTACCTTCTATCGTCTCTGTAGCAATTATCTATAATCAATCTGATAAGAAGCGTCAAATTGATATAAAATCTCATATTCGAGATCTAACTATATAACAAAGAGTAGGTCTCATGTGAGACTGTCTCACGAATCTTTATCTGTGAGAGAGTCTATCCTATCGATATTCACAATAAAAAATAATACTCTTAACATAAAAATTAATATTTTTTATGAACGACTCATATAAAAGATCTGTCTCACAAAATACGACCCGTGAAACTGTCCCACACAAATTTTTGTCATAAATCATGCTTATCATTCCTCGAATGGATCAACTTTACAAGTTAGATAGCTGGTTGGCCACGTAGTAGTGTGTATCTACATTATATATATATATATATATATATATATATATATATATATATCATATATTATTTATTTAAATAAGTAGTTGTTGAATTTTATTGATCATGGATAACTTCGAAGAATGTATTATACGCTGTCGTTTTCACACATATAATTCGTGATTTAAA
The DNA here is from genome assembly GCF_022965805.1 of Primulina eburnea. Taxonomy (NCBI): domain Eukaryota; kingdom Viridiplantae; phylum Streptophyta; class Magnoliopsida; order Lamiales; family Gesneriaceae; genus Primulina; species Primulina eburnea. The sequence continues at coordinate 7,937 of NW_027331648.1, read as the reverse complement.
TTATTACCCCTTAATAATTTTATTTTATTTTTATTTTTATTTTTATTTTTTTGAATGAAACCTCCTAATAATTAACTAGCACACAATCATAGCTTCATATTTAACTAACAAACTCTGACTAGAGTAATTCTTGTCGGTGCTATCGGCCATTTTTTCTGGTTTTTTTAAAGCAGATTACAGTATTTTTTTAAAAAATAATTTATCAAAATATTATTATTCCTCATGATTTATAAAAAAAAATCTTCTGTTATATAGATAGTTCAACTTTGAGCTGCTGAAAACTATTTATTTTTAAATATGAATTCAAACTCTAATTTATTCAAAAAAAAAAAAAATTCAAATTCAATCATTAAATTAAATAACAATTTAATCTATTAAATGTATTTAACTTCTATATAACATTAGCGTAAAATAATATAAATAAATTATATGAGCAACCAATGTTTTTTTATAAATTAAGATTACTTTATAAATTTAACATTTTCAATTAAATTTGAAAATATATTGTAATAAATAAATAAAAGTGTTATTTTTTCTTGAATGGAGTTTAACATTAAGCAAACAAAATATAAAAAAATTGTTAATAAATTATTATAAATATTTTTGGAACATATATTATGACTTATTTTTGCTAAATTGCAAGCAACTCAAAAATATTTTTCATGCAAATCATTTTTAATTTTTTTTTATCATCGATAGATTTGATGAGAAATTATAGGTTTGGTCTCGGTGAAGAAAACATCCACAATTTTCTAGTTATTGAAGTATATATCATAATTTTCTAATTTAAACATTATTAAAGAAATATTTTATTATGTTTTTAAATGCATGGAGCTAATTATATGTTCCAAAAAAATTATAATCATTGATCAACAATTTTTTTAATATTTTTTTGCTTAACATTAGACTTCATCTAATTTTTTTTATATGCTCATCTAACGTTAGACCTAATTATGCTGTTAGGATCCGATGATTGGTTAAAGAGGAGTTGAATAAATTATTACACTAGTTTGTCCAACAATTAGGTTAATAACTTTGAATTTAGTAATTATCGTAAAGTCAATATCAATTGACTAATCAGATAAGTTATATTTGGAAGAAAGCTAAAATGACATATTGAACACTAAAAAATGCCTTAGTAAGAAAAACAGTTCGGTTATCAATGGTAAGTCAACTGAAATATAAAAAAAAAAAAAAAAGATGTTTCTGAATGTTCGAATATTTGAATAATTCATACGTTACCCCTTCTCTATCTTTGGAAGGATGTTCATCAGAAGGTTTTGGATATTACAATTTTTGCAACAGCCTGATTCTATAGGGCTTTTATCACTACCTAATTGAAAATCCTAGTTTAGCTTACTTACTTAAACAAAACTGAACAGTACACTAACTGTCAATTTACAAGTATTTCGAAATGAAAATACTAAGCAAAATTTAATCCTCAATGATCCAATATAATATTTAAGTGCGTGCTAAGAAATCTTGAAAGTTGTTGTGCTATGAAAGCTTGAATATTTGAATTTATGGGATGATTCAAAGAGCCTAACTGATTTACAAGTTCCTTTATTTATAAACTTGGATTCAACGGTAAGTAAAATCAAATATTATATTCGTTACAAATATGATAGCCGTTAATCTCGTCTTTTCCATGTCACTGTCCTTTTTGAGAATTCGTACACTGTAGGTAGTGCTCGCGGATTTTTGACAAATCAGATACTGTTGGTTTGGAAGTTTTCATCCAATAATCCAGCTTTGCAACTATAAGTAGTCTAACTTATTCTTTAGAGAATTTTTCTTTATTTCCTCAACTATCTTTTAGTCTAGTTGATCTTCAGCTATCAGTTCTGTAGAATTTGATATCAGTTAGATTTCAAACAAATTTTGTCTTACATAAACTAGAGCTTTATTAAAACTCTCAATATAATCCCAAAAATTGAATTTAAAATTTATTTGATTATTCTGGGAATAAAATTATGTTTTAATTAATGGAGATATACCACACTCTTCAATAGATATAATCTTCTTTATAATAACTTTTGAAAATTTATAACTTCCTTTTGTTGAGTATTACTAAAAAAATGAGTAATTTCAACACTTTCGGTAGATAATAGAAGATTTTCATAAAATCATCTTTGTTTATACGTATCATTTACATATGATATATTAGTTAGATATATTTCCATGATAGTCCATCGAGTTTTTTCCCATTAAATATCTTTTTCTTCTATAAGAAGAATAATGTTAAGAAATTATTATTACCCAAAAGTTTTGGTGATCGAAAAATCGAGATAGCAGTTCATTATTTAGGAAACAGCTGCATATCTTACGTGTAACATGTATCAGTTTAACTGCCCAGCCTAGCAACTGGACTGCTTCACTACCAACTAAAAAAAGAGTTTAACCACTTAAACAAAGGATATACTAAAGAAGTCTGACCGCTTGAATTTCAGACCGCTGGTAATTCAACCGCTTAAAGTAAAAGAAGATGAACTTTTCAACCGGCTGATTCGAAGACATCATTAAATAGGGTTATTTATTACCTACTTAATAAAAGACATTCTCTGATCAGTTCAAGATATTCAAAGAATGGACTCAAGGCAATATCAGCAAAGAGAACATTTAATGCATATACGAAGAACATTAAATGCCGTTGTATCTGATAGTGATACAGGTTCTCTCTGTTACAAGTTAACGTTACTCAATCCTTTCAAACGTTGGAATGATCGCCTATATTAACAGAGAAGGAAGTGTGCAAGAACACACGCGATACATTATCAAATTCACAACAATGAAATCATCACAAGCTTGCCTACTTCAAAGATTCAGAGCGCACTCAAAAGTCTACACACTTCATCGCTCATAAGCACGCACCGAACAAAAAGATATCTGATCATTCAAGGATCATCTTAGTACTACCAAAATCAAATTGTTTACTTATATCAGTAACCTTTCGGTTATTTGTTTAAGTTGAGGTGTCCGGTGAACCGAGTGTTCTTAAAATCCAAAATTGTAAAGTGATCAGTAAGAATTCCAAAACAAGCAGTGTGATAAGTCCTGATTGGAGTGGACTGTTGCAAAGAGTTTTTGTTAAGCCAAAGTCTTTTAGTGTAATCCTTCCTAAAGAGGAAGAAGAGGTGACATATGAGTTTTCATCTCCGAACATCTATAAAAAAAACCTTGTGTCTTTACTTTCCTGAAAGCACTTACTTTTCACTATATTTATTGATAAGTTTGCCAACAAGTTTTAAGCTATCATTAGAAATCTTGAACCGTTATTGAAAGCACTTACTTTTCACTATATTCATTATCTATCATTTCTTCTGAATCATATGATTCAGAAGTATTTTCAAATATATTACTATAATCAGAATCCTTATTTGAATCCATTATTATTTTAAATAATATTTCCATGAGATTATCATCTATATGTAATATATTAATTTTTGTTTTAACTCAACATTAATTATCATAATGTCCAGGGTTTTTACATTTTCTACAAATTATTTGGGGAATTAATTTTTTTCCTATTTTTAAATATTTTTTATTTTCTTTCTTTGCGGCTTTCTTTTCATTTTTTTATTTTTTCTATCTTTTTGTTTATTAAATAAATATATTTTCTTTCTATAAGGTTTTTCTTCTTTATTTTTATTTTTTTAACCTTTATTAGGTAAATCAATGTCAAATTGATCACAAAATTTACCAAGTTGTTTTTATTTTCAAGTAAATTATGTATTTTAATTTGATTATTTAATTTTAATTCATTACAAACTGCTAAATATTCTTGTATGCAAGTACTTATTAACTTGCTATAAGTATAATTATCATAAGAAATATATATCATCTTTTCTTAAGACTTTTCTAAATTTTCGACAAAAAGAAAAGATAAATCATCTATAATAGTATATAATTAAAGTAAGAATAATGGATTTATATTATACTTATTAAGATTATATTAGGCTACACTACCTTTTATGTGGATCATTATTATCAGTATCAGTTATAGTCATTATAGTTAGAAAAAAATTAAAAAGTTTTTTGCTAGAGTAATCGTTTTTCAAATTTCAATGGTTCTTTTTTCTTTGGTGAAATCGAATACATGAACGAATGAAGTAACTATTTTAAAAAATACTTCTCTTTTTAATTATTATAGGTCTCAATTGATTCAACAATTGGGTTATTAGTCTGGGATTTATCTTTTTAACCATATGAATTCTTTCTGGAGTAGTAAGGGCTAACGAAGCAAGCAATATTTGATAGTTTATTCTTGCTGCACAACTACGTAAGAGTTCATAAGGGTCTATAAGAATATTCGATTATTTATTGGTTTTTGGCGCAAAAATAATAAAAAATTAAATTATCGAATGAAGACCAAATAATAATAAATTACATTATTAAAATCCAAAGCATGTTAACTTATATGGCTAAAATTATAATTTTCTTTATTATTATTATTCTTATTATATAGACACGTTTAGATTATGATATCACAACAATGACAAAAAAAACTTATGTGAGACGGTCTCACGGGTCGTATTTTGTGAGACGAATATTTTATTTGGCCATTGTGGGGACCCGGACGCTAATCAAGTTCTTAATCATTATGGGGACTAATTAATCAATTATAAAACAGGGTCTAAATTTTTTTTTTTAAAATGCAAAGCGGAAACGTAATGTAATTTACTCAAATTACATATTAAACATGAACATACAAATCTTGTGTTATCTACAAGAATTCAACTAGGTTCAACTACATATCAGTGCTGAATCCTATGTTGCTTCGAAGCCCGGATCTCCACGCTATCTAATTTTCTCTCATCCTCTTCTTGACCCTGATCCAGCCCCACCTGTTGTCATGCACACATACAAAACAAGACAACAGCCGGATAACTCCGGTGAGATATAAATATCCCAGTATAAACAATGTATACATGCAATCATATAAAAGCATATACGAAAGCATATAAGAATTATTCATAACATGTCTCAAATCAGAAACATAAATCAATATCAAGCATTCAATAAACTATGAATGATATAACCAATGTAAATCAACATGGCGTATCAGACTCAACTCAACCGATGCAGTCGTCTCAGACTCGACTCAACTCTAATCTAGGGATCCCGATGTCTGGATATAGGTAAGTTATATCGAATCTCAGTCGATAGGAATGAATCAATCCCTAAACGGCATCGATATAATTCATATATCAGTGTCTGGGTGAATCAGCCGCAGAATTGACGAATCAGTCAAGAATTAGGCGAATCAGCCAATAACCAGACGAATCAGCCTGTAATTAAGCGAATCAGCTTAAGTTTAGACGAATCAGTCAATAACCAGACGAATCAGCCGGTGACTAGGCGAATCAGCCAGTGACTCAAGCGACTCAGTAATCAATACATGCATTCAGTATCTAAGCAAATCAATCGATGACTAGCGAATCAGCAGTCATTACATGCAGTGGCTATAAATCAATAGACTACAATCATAAGTCTCATCAATTGCAAATATCAATGCAATAAATGAAAGTATGTGATTTAGGGAGACTCGAGTCAAACCTCACTCGAGTTGTGCAATCTCAACTCAACATTAATTTATACCTTTCTTTCTGATACTCTGACTCTGTCGAAGTCTCGAACTCAAAATCTGTCAATATCAATCTGGCAATGACAATACCAAGGAGTATACTATCAATACCCGTTCAAATCAATACTGGATATAAACAGAATTCAATCAAATTCTGTTTCAATAACATAATGTCCTAATCTTAATATATCCAGCGGTACCATATCAGTCAAATATCAATCCCAACATCTCGTACTCGATAACAATTCAATTCTGATATCAAATCGACTCCAAAACTACTCCGAAAATCATAACAATTCCAAAATCAGTCCGTTTCTTAATCTGACTTCGATTCTATGATGTCTAATACGTCAAGAACAACATATATGAGTTCCATTCAATTCTGACAATATCATAATTTCAAAGCATGTCAAAACGTAGTAAAACTTACGTCCAGTTGTAGCATACGTTGATAGGAACTCGATACCGAAGTCGGATTCAAAATCTAATGGACGGATTGTTCGCAGAAGGCGTAAGGATTTCCCAAAATCTCTCCTCTTCTTTCGCAGATTTTCTACTGAATATTTCGAAGGATCCCTTGCTATATATATCAGTGCATTCATGTCATGAGGTGTCCTCATTTTCGCACAACACGTCGCACCGCGGGTGCGGTAAGTTCAAGACCGCGGGTGCGCTCATGCTTCGGCATTCTTATCTATTCTGAAATTGCACGACCGTGGGTGCGGTACATGTCGAGACCGCGGGTGCGGTCATGCACCGCGGGTGCGGTAATACTTGCACCGCGGGTGCGGTCACCCTTCGATAAAACTGACCAAGTTTCTTTCCATGCACCGCGGGTGCGGTACATGCAAGGGCGCGGGTGCGGTGTTGCTTCGGCAACACATTCTAAAATTCAGAATAAATGGCCGCGGATTATCTTAAATCGTGTCTCAGTTGGCCCTTCAATACTCACGTTAAATTATAAAGTCAATAATCCTTGATTAACAGTGATTAATTCTCGGGCATTACAGCCATCCATTAAAAAGTATTACTTTTTATGCTAAAAATATTACTTTTTATTGTAAATATCGATAGGGTCTACCGGTCTCACAGATAAAGATTCATGAGACCGTCTCACAAGAGACCTACTCCACAACAATTAGACTAATGAAGATGACATAACTTAAACTTAAATGGTGTTTTAATAAATGCATTAACTACATAATCCCTATGTATTTGGATCAAATTATTTTCTAAAACTCAAAAACTCTTATGAAACCATTTCACGAATCAATTTTTTGAGACATATCTTCTACTCGACCCGAATAATAAATAATATTATTTTTTATGCAAAAATATTATTGTTATGGATCTAATCGATCAGTCTCATGGATATATATCCGTGAGACCGTCTCACAACATACGCATTCTTTAAAAAAACCTATAAAATAAGGAGAGAAAATTCCGTGGGAATTATGAATTTTGATTTGCTATAAAAGAGAATCTCGTTCACCAACCGTTCGCCCCAACAATCAAGTAAGACATTGTTTGGTACTTGAAATAAGAGTGTGATTGATAAATAATCCCCCTTATCCCATGTTTGGTACTTTTTAAAAAGCCTATGATAATATCATGTGCCTTTGATAAAAAAAATTTGAGAAGGATAAAACATCCTTTGTAAGAAGTGTGATAATTTTAATGTAATGATAAAATATATTATAAATTACTTAATTATCCCCGATTTAAATACATTTTTTTTTTTGACGGTAAGACTTGCAATTTTATTATAAAAAATCGTCAATTACAATGTTTATTAAATACATATATATACAAATATATAGAGACATATATATAGACACACACAAATATATATATATATATATATATTTGTGTGTGTGTACATATATATACATGTGTGTATATATATATATATATATATATTTGTGTGTGTGTATATATATGTATCTATATATATATATTATATAACGTAAATGTGTGTGTATATATAAATATATTTATATTTATATATACACACACATATATATACATGTGTGTGTGTATATATATATATATATATATATATATTTGTGTGTGTGTATATATGTATCTATATATATATATATATTATATAACGTAATTTAAGAATTGAGATATGCAATTACAAGATTTTGAAAACAATGAAATATAAGTTTTTGTGATATGGTTAATTTTGTCATTACAATTCAATATATAAATTTAATCACTTTTGTTAAAATCATACCAAACATTCAACATATTATCTTATCATTATATTTATCCTTGATTTATCCTTATACTATATATCACTTACTTATCATATCCTATGTACCAAACTATACCTAAAAATTTTTGTTTT